>NW_019384869.1:738527-771965 GCF_000671375.1 Centruroides sculpturatus
TATATAAAGTAATTAGTAATTTTACTTATAAGTGAATAGAGATGATGTTTGCTTTTTTACTGATTGTCCATATATATATATAAGGACAATCAGTAAAAACTTTTGACTGATGAGGATTTTCAAATATATAAGTATATTTATATACAGTAGAGTGTTGATTATCCGAATCAATTCGGGACTGGGATTGTTCAGAAAATCGATTTTTCGGATAACCGATTATGTATGAAAAAATACATTATTAATATAGTATATTAGTATATCCCAATAATAGTATATTAATATATCCCATGTTTAAATTTTTCTGTTGCATGTCGCTTCATGTTGCATTTTCGTCAATGTTAAGCCTAATGAAAATTTTTTTAATAATAATCATGGCTACTGTATCGTTAAAAATTATTTCTTTATTTTGTACAAACAAAATAAATATATTGAAAAATATAAAAACAAAAAAAAATTATACTTTAGAAGTTAATCTAGTATCCAAAATGTTCAATTCAACACAACACAGTCTGACTGGAACACTTTCGGTTGATCAGCATTTGGATAATCGACACAGTACTATATTTGAAAATCCTCAATTCTATTTTAACTTTGTTTCTACAAATTACTGTTATGAATTGATATTTTGTACATTAAAGATATTAATTCATTTAGAATTGTAGTTTCATGTTTTACCTTGGTTAAATTTACCTAGAGACCTTTTAGCATAAAATAGACTAAACTGTAGAAAATTCTTAGAAAAAAATTTCATCAAATATAATTTTATTTTGAAATTTGATTCTTAATTTTATTACCCATCTGTTTAATTTTCATTTAATACATTTGATTCTTTTATTTAGATCTTCATTGTAATCACAAAAAAAATATCTACATGTTAAAGCAAAATGATTTGCAAATAATGAATAAAATTTGGGAAAATGAAAATAAATAAATAAAATTATAGCATTAATAATCAAAATATTATTCTTATGAACTTAGTGATTACATAATTCGATCAGACTGTGTTAACTAATTCATTGATTTCATCTAATAACGTCTTGTGTTTTTTGAAATTTATATTATTTAATTTAAGATTAACATAGTTTTCATTATTTTATAGTTTGCCAAATTTATGTGGAATGATGAAATCAATATTAGTTTACAAAACATTCCTGAATTCTGTTTATCAAGATTATCTGAAAAATGTGTAACATGGATCACTGAATCAACTCCACTATGTGTAAGATTGAAAATTTTGTTTCAGTTCATAAATTTTTATTTGATATATTTTTCAGTTTTATATTTAAATAGCTTTATGAATATTCAAGTGATAGTTTACATTCAATCCTTTTTTTTATTATGTTAAAATTTAGCAATGTAAGTCAAATTTAATTTTCTTTAATTATTTTATATAATTTATTAAATGATTAGTATGTATTTTGTAAAAGATTTGATTTGTATATAAATACATTAATTAATATTCCAGTTGACATATGCAATGATGCACTATATAAATGTTAAAAAAGTAAATTATAAATATAAAAAAACACCTTTTATTTGGGAGTGGAAATCATTGCATTAATAGCAATGATTGTCATTCCCAAAATAATGAAGTAACAGCCAACTCAGAGTAAAAAGAAAAACAAAATATAAAAACATTAATTATTCTAATTACGTATATTAAAATATTGAAATATTTTAAAATAAGAAAGAAGTTTTCAATAAATAATACACTTCTTGATAGCTGAGTAATTGATAAAAATAAATAAACTACTCTTATGAAATTTGGGAAGGCATGATTATAGTTGATATCACTTAGAATGCAAGAAATGTTAGCACTACTTCCAAATTGAGAAAGTGATATGCAAGGAGTAATAAATGAACAATTATAAATTTAGAAACAGACTTGGAAAAAAGAAAATCTAAGTTAAATATTTGTGATAAAATTTTAATTACTAATAAATTTATATGGATTATAAATAATTGAATTTTTGTAATTTAATAGCTCTTCAATTGAACAGGATCTATTATAACCAGTCGCTTATAACAGTTATATATTTTTAAACTTTATTTTAGGAATATGAAGTGAATAGAGATGATGTTTGCTTTTTTGTAAAAACTTGTGAAAAATTTCATGCAGATAGAGGTAAGATAATTTCAACTTTAAACTTTTGAAATAACTAATAGTAATCCTTCTTTCTTTAAAATTACAATGCACATTAACTTCCTAATGTGTCTAATTTCAAAAATTGATGATTAAAGTTAAAATGTACATTTTAATTTCATTATTTTATGTATTTATGAAAGTTTTTTTAATTAATTAACTATGTTCAAAGTTAACGTTTTAACACTTCCATTTTTGTCAACATTTTAACACATTATTATTATTAATAACAAATATGGCAAACAACATGAAAGGTTACTTTAAATTAATTTATTTTATATCATCTTTATCAATGACAATAACCAATATTTTCTCAACATAATCATCAAGTGATTGAGAAATGTTGTTTTAAAAACTATATCCTAATATTAAATATCTAAAACAATACTTGTAAGGGAATGTTTTTTGTTTTAGAATTTTTTAAATGCGTATGTCGGTATATAACGCTCATTAAAATATATGAGACATAAAAATAGTATAAAAATTATCTTGAGTGGCACAGAAACAGATAATTGAAATAAATGTGAGAATATTTTTATTAATTTCTTATAATTGCTTATTTTCATATGAGAATTAGTTTCTTTCTTTGGATACAAATAAGTTAAATATCCAAAATTTTAATCATTATTAATAATAAATTAAACAAAAATTTTGTTAAGGTTGGCCACATTTCTAAGCTGCATCTCTATTGTATTCACTCCAGTAATTCTCTGGCCATAAAGCTGTACAGATGTTTTAAAAGCTTGTCATTGAACAACAAAAAATATTTCTCTGATATAGTTATACTTAAGTCATTACCAATGTAAATGCTGGAAAACTGATTATACAATACTACTATTGTATTGCAGAATCAATTTTCTAGATTGTCGTCAATGAAAAAATATTGTACTTTGTATACCACAGATAAAACAATGGAGTATAGATATCTTATAGTAAACATTTCACTGAGATGTAGAAATTCATCAACTGCTGACCTATATCATCAGTTAAGACATTCTGCATACAAATATCAGGAGAATGATGCTGGAATGTGCAGAAATGTTTTCAAAGAACCATATGTTGCTGACTTTTGTCTTACTCATCATTTAATTAAGAAGTATTACAGATTTTTAAAATATCTGGTCTGAAAGAATTCAGTTTGCAACAAAATTTAATGATGAAGCAAAGAACAATATTAAATATTTACTCTTTATTGTTATTTGTAATGATGAGACAAAATACAAAAATAATTGCTAATACAAATTCTTGTGAACAATGAATGACATGAATAGATTAGAAATGGTCTGCATAACAATGGTTTACTGTTGTTAAACTTTTTGCAAACTTTTGTGGTTATTACAAATTTATATATTATCTTTGCAGTTCTTTATTTTCATTGTTTTTATTCCTTTCAGGTTTCTCAGTTAATTCCATCAGAGAAGACATTGGAGAAGTACCTGACGATGAACGACTATTGGAACGTTGTCGAGTGTTACTAACAGTAAAACGTCTTGTATGATCAGAATTATCGTGACTGTTCCCAACTTTACTTTTAGAATGTGATGACGACTGATTATAATCTATTTCCATAAGATCTTCATTGTAATCTTTAGTTGATGATGTACGATGACGCTGTGCTCCACTGGGAAGAAGTGGTGCACTAGATGATTTAACTGATGCTCTAGCATCAATGTTTTTTAATGTTCCCAGTTCTGATTCTATACTATTTACATTTTTCTTTGTATTTGTTGATGCCTGACTTCCAACTGAATATGCTCGCACCCTGGATGTTTCTAGATGTGTTGCAAGATGACTTTTTCTTAACTATGTAAAAAAAAACATAAATAAGTATAGAAATTCTCTCTACAAATTATTATTCTTGCCACTATTAAATACATAATATTAAATTCTAATTAGTTTCTAGCTTTAAGAAATACAATTTTGCATCGTTGCACCAATACCAAAGTCACAATTTTGCAGAATAAGTAAAATAAAATAAAATTCAAAAAACAAATTATTAAAATTAATAAAGTAAAATAAACCAAAACCTTATCAGATTATAATATAGTAGTAATTACTAAATACATATATAGTATAGCATTCAGACCATAAGAGGAATTTTATTGAATAAGTGACACATATCACAAATGTCTTGTTGCAGAAGAAAATTGTTTGGTCTATCCTTGTCACTATTTTTGCCAAAACTCATTTATGTGTAAAGTTTCATTTAGTTATTTTGGCGAGCTTTGTTCAGCACTTTCCTACATTCATATTATGCTCGCATTCAAGCAAGTGAAACTGTGTAAAACATGACTATTTGCTTCATACATATGGAGGATTCAATTCTAAAGTGAACCAAGTCCAAACAAACTATTTTAGAGATGTCAAGTTAACTTATTTAAAAATAATTTTAATTTATTTTAAAAAGAAATCGAAATACATTAATGGGTATACGTGGGTTGTTCAAAAAGTTCAGGAACTTTTTGAATAACACGCTTATTTTTTAATCTGCTTGGAGGCGTTGTGTCCACGGAAACCTTCTGAGTAACACGTTTCAACCCATTTGTTGCTATCTTGTTTTGGTGATTAGTTAAGGCCTTTTATGTGAAGTGTTGTTCGTGGGGTTGGGTGAAAAATTGGATCTGCTGAAATGAGCTTTTTGAAGGAGCAGCATTGTTCTGTGAAATTCTGTATGAAACTCTGGAAATCCTTTATGAAAACTGTTGATTTGATTACCAAGGCTTATGGTGAGGATGCTATAAAATGTACTGCATATTATGAGTGGTTTACCTGGTTCAAAAAGGGACGGCAATCAGTGGAAGACAATGAGCATTCCAGATGACCATCAACGTCAACTGATGACCCCACATCAAGAAAGTGAACGATCTCATTCGTGCAAATCGACATTTGACTGTCAGGGAACTTGCAGAAGAGTGTGGCATCTCAATTAGTTCAGGCTATGAAATCCTGCATGAAAAACTGAGGATGCATAGAGTTCCCCACCAAATTCATGCCTCGCCTGATGACAGCAGACCAGAAACAACATCAAGTTCAAGTCTGTCAGGAACTGTTTGATCAAGCTAAAGAGGATGAAACCTTCTTGTCCATGATCATAACAGGTGATGAGTCATGAGTTTATGAATATGACATTGAAACAAAAGTGCAATCTTTACAATGGGTGGGTGAAACATCCCCCCAGCCAAAAAAAGCTCGACAAGTTCACTCAAATGTTAAGGTGATGTTAAAAAAAATAAATAATAAAAATAAACAAACACCTTTCTCTATTCCAGCACACTTTTAATGCGTTGAAAAACGTTAAGGTGATGTTGACTGTTTTTTTTTTTTTTAATATAAAAAGGGTTGTGCATCACAAATACCTACCTATAGGCCAGAGAGTCAATACAAAGTACTACCTGGGAGTTATAAAACGCCTAAGAAACAGAATCAGACGAAAATGGCCCAAACTTTGGATGAGTGGCAAGTGGTTTATTTCACTACGACAATGTGCTGGCTCATTTGTCTCTCAGAACTTGTGAGTTTTTGGCCAAAAATAAAAAACTGCTGTGCTTCCTCACTCACCCTACTCACCTGACCTGGCCCCATGTGACTTTCTTCCTGTTCCGCACACTAAAAAACATGCTCAAAGGAAAAAGATTTGCCATCATTCCAGAGATAGAAAAAAACAATGGAGGAGCTTATAAGCATTCAGGACTGTTTCAAAAAGTGGAAACACTATTGGGATAAGTGTATACATTGAGGAAGAGACTACTTTGAAGGGGACCATGACAAATAAATTGTAAGTGAAGTATTTTTTTTTTTTGTAATAAATAAAGTTTGGGAACTTTTTGAACAACCCTNAGTGCTTGTTCTTTTCAATAAAGACCAATTATATTGTAGTGTTAATTCTCACACATAAAAGTTGTTTAATTCTTCAACTTTTGTCCATAAACAAATAAATCATTTTACACAGAGATGTAGTCAAATTATATTTTGATGTATAACAATAGACTAATTGTATTACAAATTCTCTCAGAATCTACTGTGACATTCCATTGCCAGGACCAATGTTCTGGGTTATTGGATGATGGAATTTCAGTTTTTTCAATTTCCTGGACACAATTTTATATATCTTTGTGTGTAAAACTATACAAATCCACCTTTTATGATTGTTTAACATGCCATTTCAATTTTTCTAGACTATTCTTACTTTTGGTTGGTTTGAAACAAGAACACTAATAATGATAATAAATACATGGAAGGCAAGGGAAAACCAGTGCATTAACTTACCAGGAAAATATTTCATGGTTGAACACCTATTAAAATTGGCCCTCACAGTCCTTGCCAGCCTTTTAGTGAACAGAAGTGCAAAGAATCCCTGAGTTAAACACAAATATCTGTATGCAGAATGTCAGAAGTATCTACAAAAGTGTTTAAATATTATGTTATGAATTTTGTCTTCATTTCATATATTAATATAATGGGAATAAGTGAGACAAGATTGCCAGGAAGAGGAGAATACTGTATTTCTGAATACATAGTACATTACTCTGGCAATGAGGAATATCCCATTGAGTTGGTGTGATATTAAATAAAGCAATAGTCAGATCGGTACACAGCATAACATAATTGTTGGATAGCATCATTAAGGTCAAATTGGAAGGTAATCCATTAAGGATGAATGTCATATAGGTTTATGCCCCAACTGCAGAGAAAGGAGAGGAAGAGATTGGAGAATTCTAAGAACAGATCAAGGCAGCTAAAACACACAAAGAAAAATGAAATCTCCCATTATTATTGTGATCTCAATGCCAAAGTTGGACAGGGCAAGGAGGAAGACATTGTTGGACTGCATTGTCTTGGAGGAAAAAATGTTGTTTTGCAGAGAGGAAGAGATGGTGATCACCAACACTTGGTTCAAACTGCTTCCCAGAAGGCTTTACACCTTGAGACCAGATAGTCTACGTGACTTCTAATGTTATTTTGATAAATAAAAGATTTTTAACAGATCACTGCAACCAAGACCGATCTTGGTGCAAATGTACCCGAGACCACAACCCATTGGTTCACAATCTGCATAATTCTATCCCAAATCTCATAAAACTGAGGATGGTCAAAGATGAAGTACAAATAACAATAAGACAGACAGTACAAGAGGAATTAGAAAACAGCAGATGAATGGAATAAAAGATAATCCAGAAATTTAGCAATATGCATTTATGCAGAAGGGAATGAAAGAACAAGAAGAAAGAATGGATGAATGATAAGAACTTTCAAAAATTGAGACAAAACCAAATATGACCCAACAAGAAATAGAAACCACAAAGGAAACTCAAATGACTGAATTGTGCACAGAGATACAAGAATACCAGAAAAAACATGATCTCTCTAATATGCACAAGAAGATCTGCCTGCAGTTTCTCTAAAGATATGTGCATTGCTAAAAGACAAGGATGGGAACCTAGCAGTAAATATGAAAGACAAGCTTAACATAAGGAAAGAAAATATAGAAAAATTATTCAGTGACAATAGAGAATGAATGACCTATCAAACAGTAGCACCAGACCACCAATACTGGAGAGTGAGGTTATAAGAGCCTTAAGACCATCAAAAAACAGGAAAGACAATGGTCCAGATGACATCCCTTTAGAGATGTTGGAACTCATATCAGAAGTGAACATTAATGAACTAACAGAACTCTTCAATGCCATCTATGACACGGGCATCTCCCAATTGACTGGCTGTGATCAACTTTTTGTCACCATACCAAAAAAGCCAACACCAAGTCATATGATGAATACAGAATGAACAACCTCATGAATCACATGCTCAAGGTTTTCTTAAAAATCATTCATAACAGAATTTACAAAAAATATAAAGAAAACACTGGAGAAATACAATTTGGCTTCTCCATGAGCACTAGAGAGGCCCTATTTACAATGCATGTTCTCATACAAAGATGCAGAGATATAAGATGTGACATACATATGTTTTTTGATTATACAAATGCTTTCAACAGATGCCAACATGAAAAGATGACTAGGCACTACATGGAATTGGCATTGATGACAGACATCAGAAACCTTTACTGAATCAAATCAAATAGATCAGGTGGAAAGTCAACTGAGAGATCAAATTCAGATCTACAGAGGTGTACAAAGCTGTATATTATCTCCCACTCTCCAACATATAGGCCTGAAAATATTTTTTCAGAAGCACTGTCTGATCTTTACATTGGCATCAAAGATCAATGGAGAATATCTGAACAACATTTGTTATGCCAATGACGCAGCACTGCTCTCCACAAATTTTAAAGATCCTCAGATGTTGCTAGATCAAGTCAGAATCTCAAGTGAAAAAATATGATCATATATTTGATGTTGAGATCTAAACCATAAGTCAAACATCAATTTGGGGCAAGTTGATGGCTAGATCAAAAGAAATTGAAAGTAGAAATATTTAATTACTTGGGAAGTATCTTAAATGATAACTGGGATCATGATATAGAGATCAGAGCACAAAATAGCAATTTTCGTAAAAACAGTTCTTGCTTTTTTTTTATGTTCTAGAGACCTAACCCTTGGTACAAAAACTAGAATGATCAGATGCTGTGTGTTCCTGGTGCTATTGTACGGAGTTGAATCTTGAATTGTAACCAAAATATCTGAAAAAAAGATCAAAGCCTTTGAAATGTGGATTTACTGAAAGCTTCCAAGAGTATCCTGGGTAGAACATGTGACCAATGTGGAAATATTGTGACAAATGGATAAACAACAAGAACTGCTCAACACCATCAAACAAAGTCAGAATACTTTGCCACATGATGTAGGATTTGGTACTTGATACCATTTCTCAACTCGTTATACAATGAAAAATCTCTGAAGAAAAAAAAAGAGCCAGGACGACACTGAATCTCACGGCTGAAAAACCTGTTTTGGTGTGAAAAATCTTCAGAACTGTTCATAAGAGCCAGCAATAACAATGCATTAGCCAGATAGGGCACCAAAAGAAAAATATATAGAATAGATATATATAATAACTCTTTTGTACACTTTTATCCATAAGGTATATAAAAGCAAAATGTTCAGCCACTGCCAATCGAAACAAACTCAGCTCTGACTCCCTGGATGAAATATTGATATAACTAAATCAATCAAGATGGACAACAAGTACTTTATCCACACTTTCCAAAATATTGTTTCAACTGACTTAATTACTTTTAATAAACTGACTAATTAATTTTGATTTTATTTTCAATTTAAAATTATCTAGCTGCATGTAAATACAAATACCCAGTGCATCAATAACTCCCTCCTAAAGACAAACTGGACATGCCAGCTTATTGGGTTTACCAGGATGCCAAGTTAATGAAATTTCACTGTATTGCGGTAAGCAAGAATATGAAACTTCAGAACATTGAAATTTCACACAATGAAAGAATATATCAAGTAGAGAAAGATATTCAAGGACTTAAATTACTCAAATATCAAAAATGCTTTATTCTTGTTCTTTCTATATAATAAAATAATTTATTCTTTTTGTGATGAACATTGTAGACATTAAGTATGACAATGCATGGTAATTACACAGTCACCGACTGTATATTATGTATGATATACAACAAACTCTCTTCAAAAGAAATTAGTACTTATTGGATTTGGGAAGCAATTTCTTTTTTGAAAAATCAACAATCTGATAGTTAAACACGAAGAAAAAAGCAATTTTAATCACAATTATTAAAGGGATTATATTCAATTATGTTCAAAGATCACAGATTCTATGCCTGGACAGACTTGTGTAATTTCCAGATAAAAAAAAATACATGTAACAAAATTAAAAATTTATATACATGCTTGCATGATTTGATTTATATTTTGTATAGTAAAAATAAACATATGTAAAGAGATTACTTATTTGTGAACTAAACAATAGCAAAACATTTGAAAAAATATCATTTACTAAATATAAAATGTCTATCAATAAATCAATGTTTTAAATATGAAGGATTATGTATTTCAATAGAAATAGACTAATATATGAGTACATTTTTTAATTGTTCTTATTTGTTAAAAATATAATATATAGATAAATATTTTATAAATTAATACTAAATCTATTTTAAATTAGAATTTACTTGAAGATAAATCTTTGAATTTCAGGATGGTATTCAGTGTTGAAACTGTTAAACAACTTGGAACTTGTCAATGTCCTTCCAAGGATTCTCCGGATGATATGATTTTAGGAATTTGTTTGAAAAAGTTTGGGATTCCAATAACACACTCAAAATTATTTCATCAGGTATATTATATTGATAAAATCATAACTTTGTATAATCTTTTTCATAAATTGTATAATCTTTAAAATTTAAATTTTTATACTTCTTACCTTTAGGCTAGGCCAATGGATTATGCACCAGAATATCATCATCATCCACCAATAAGTTTTCACAAACACTGGATGATAGATCCCGAACAAGTCTACCAAGAATGGTTGGCCGATAGTGATATTCAGAGAGATGATGCTGCTCATTCTGAGCTTTAAGCTCAAAAACATTTGTGATTTAGAATAATGTGCTAAAATGTGCATTTAAAATAAATTAAAAAAATTTTTCTAAACAAAACAAGTTTTAACATAAGAACTAAACTTTATTTGTTGATAAATGGACTACAAATGATTTACATCCTAAAGCTGCAACAGTGTTCAAACACATTGACTAATTTAGCCAATATGTTTTAAATTACAAAAAGGCCCAATAAGTATTTTCTTCTCACTTTTCTATAAACACGACTATTTTGACATTAGTAAACTGTCAAAGAATTAAACTTCTTAAAATATCTAACGTTTTAGTATAACCTGGTTTCCTTTGTGCAATAAATATATTGCTATAGTGTCACTAACTGACACATTGCCTCTCATACTTGTGTAAAATGTTATGTATCTAGCTTCTAAAATTTCTGAGAAAATGGACCTTTTTTTTACATTTTCATATAAAGTCAAACTATTCTTGCTGATGAACAAATATAATTTTAAACTACAAAAAGAAAAAAAACAACAATTAAAATAACATCTTTTGATTGCTAACTAGAAAGGGAAAAAAATGAAATGCTGATATTCCCCATACATATTATGATGACATTAAAAACAAGTTATCATCTTGTGAAGAAAAGTACATGGCAAAATTTTACATAAAACTGTTCTTACAATTGCATGCTTACATCAAATTTAACAAGAGATAAAATTGTTCTTTCAACAAATCTTAAACTATATTGACATTTTTAAATCGATACACTTACAATTATTGAGCAAAAAACAATTCACACAAATGGCAAAGTGTTATAAATTATATCTAATGAACACACTCCTGGCTTAGATTCAAAACAACAAAATTTGGTTTATTCAATTAGTAATTTGTACCTAAAATGCCTGAGTGAATATAAAAGAAATCTCTATACATCTTTGCACTACTTTCTGTCAAACTCTTCATAAAGATGCTATTTAAATTTTTAATAAATAACAGGAAATATACAGTATATTTATACACTTAATATAAACTATTATGAATAGAATAAAACTGCTAATTTTTCACTCAATATATTATATATCCAAATTTTCTTTTAATAAAATTTTTCTTAAACAAAATCTCTATGAATGTACATTAATTTTCTTAGAATCATTTCCTTTTGCTTTTTTTTTAAATATAATATATATATATGTATAACTGTATATAAATTTTCTTTGAGGAATATGAAAATATAAATTTGATAGTTTGACAAAACATCAGACAGCAATATTTGAGAGATGACACCATAATAATATACTGGTTTTTTTTTATACATTGAAACAATTTCATACACAGACGACTGTATGAAGGAAATATATATTTTTAATTTGACACAGGCTTTTAAAAACAGACACCTCATTTAACATGGATCAGATATTCGAAAGAAATACTCAACTTCATTTCCAAAACTGTAGTAATTGGCATTGATGAACAATTAGACCAAACAAAATTTCAGAACAATTTTCTTAAAAATTTAATGTGATTCAAACAATGATTTTTACCGTAGAAATTTCATCGAATAAAATTTTTATACAAAGGAAAAAAATTATATAAGAATGCTTTTATAATTGTTATTTTTAGTAGTAGTTTTTTGAAAAACTTTTTCTCTTGTTTTCTGTGTACACAAAATACATGTATGATGCATTTTCAAACTTTAATGTTTTTTAACACAAAGAAAAAAACCAATCACTTGATTACCTATGTATATAAAGGCATGGCAATAATTTGATGGAAGAATATCCGTAGCACGTGACATTAGGGAGGGAGAACTGAGATCAACTCAACTTAACTATGTTCTATCCACTGTGCAACTCCTCTACTAACTAATTCCTCATTTATGAATATAGTCTGAAATAAAAATAAAACTTCATTATAAAAATCAATCATTTATTTGAATTTAGCATTTAAAAATTCTGCTATAATTTAAACTTTATATATAATATTTAGATTATTATTGTAAAATATTAGTTTACAATTTTGTCATACTAATAATTTTTTAATTTTTGTGTGAAAGTTCATCAAAATTCCAAAATTTTATTTCATATTATGATCAAACAGTATAAATACAATACTTCTCTCCCATTTTTCAATACATGAACATCCTAGTTATTTATTTAAGTTGAAAATTAATTTTTTCCCATAAAAAGAAACATCATAATCATTTTAAAAAAATTAGATATTACATTATTTAAAGTTTAACTATATGGACTAATGCAGGGTTTAATAAAATAAAAAAAACTCTTATTTGACAGAAATGCAAGTTTGGGAAATTGTCAGAATATAGAAAATTATTTCATTTGAAACAAAATATATTTTAACTTCTGTTTAAATGNTATAATATAATAAAATATAAGAGTTAGAAGTACGAAAGAATCTAATAATCATAATGTTTATTGTTATTTATTTTTTATCTGAGCAACGCCTGGCTCATCTGCTAGTTATAGTCTATTATAAAAATTTCAAAGGCGACTTCATTAAGAATTTAAAACAAATTATTTCAGCGTGAATTAAACAAATTTTTAAATTTTGTTTGCTTCCATTAGTTAATTAGAAGCAAGGAAATTGATTCTCTCCGAAATTAGTCGTTGACAAAAGTTGTTGCAATTATGCATTATTTATTTAACAAAATAAAAAAAAAAAAAAAAAAACATAAAACTCAACTCAGTCGCCGTTATAAATATTCTGCAGCAGTTACTTTTGGTTCAAAGTACTTTTTTTAAACTCTTTCCAGCCTGTGGGCACTAAGAGAATCTCTTTTAGCGAACCCATTATGGGTTCGGCCAGGCCCACAATGGGGCAGCTGGGTGGTGAGAGACGTGACCCGACATATCCGGACGGACCACCCCCTGAAAAAATCCTGGGGATTTACTCGACCCGTCCGGATTCAACTGAGTCCCCCAGAGCGATAGGTTGCTACCTTGACTGCTTGGGCATCCGGCTGTGTACTAGAAAAATGCTCATAATAAAATTAATGTTATTTCCATAATGATCTTAACAATATAAAATAAAGTAAAAATTGATTAAAGAAATCAATTTCATATTTTATTTAGGCCTATCTTTAGTTATTTACATGTAAACTATCTGGGTTTCTTGGCAACATATAAATATCGTGCATAAAACTAATATTTCTCTTGGGAATTATAGAGAATTCATATATAAAACAATTCCATTACCTAATTATTACTATAAATAATAAAAACACTAAATTGAATGCGCTGATTTTATAAATCTAAATGAAGTTACTAGAGAACTGTATACTTTAACGCTTTGTTGTTAAATTTTACTACTGAATAGAATATGCCCGCAAAATGGTTAAAATTTATTCTATTCTTCTTCTTCCCGAATTCTGTAAGTTATATATAATTTCTAGCTACTTGTTTATATATTTTATGTAAAATAATTTTATTTATATGTATTCTAGGTTATGGTAAAGTCACAAGAAAGTAAGTTAAATAATTCATATAAATTTTTAGACGTAAGTAATAATTTGAAATATTTGTCAAAATCATTAATAATTTTAAATCTCATTTACTGTATTTCAGATAATGATCCGAAATGTATAGAAATAGATACAGAAGCTTATGAATTTAGAATATCGCCTGGAGGATATTCTGCCGATTCGATAAATCAATCACAATGTAAATCATTATGTGAAAATTATAATTATGCAGCACTTACGGCTGGAAAATATTGCTTTTGTGATGATGAATTGCCAGGTAATATTTTTTAAAATTATTTTTATTCGCGTATTTGTGTTATTATTCGTTAAAATTAAAACTACAGTAGAGCGTCGTTTATCCGAAATAATTCCAGTTGGTAAATTTAAATTTTCGCTAGTGCTGTGGCGCTGCAATCTTTGGCTATGTCTTGGGCTACTCAAATATTTTACGTTTTTGATACTAAATTAACTTCTGAAGTATAATTTTTTATTGTTTTTATATTTTTCAATATATTTATTTTGTTTGTAAAAAATAAAGAAATAATTTTTAACGATACAATAGCCACGATTATTATTTTAAAAAGTTTACGTTAGGCTTAATATCGACGAAAATTCAACGCAAAGCGACACGCAACGGAGAAAAATTTCAGGATGGGATAGGTTAATATACAGTATTTTTTCGTACATAATCGGTTATCCGAAAAATAAGTTATCCGAACAACCCCAGTCCCCAATTGATTCGGATAAACGACGCTCTACTGTATCTTTGCAGATGAAATTGTTGAAAATGCATTATGTGATGCAAGATGCACAGGAAATGAAGAATGCGGCTCTTCGAATTCCGTATTTTATACTGCAATATTGGCTAAAGAAATTCCGCCGATTGTTGATGTTTTTCTCAATATTCAATATAATTGCACAGGTAACGTTTGTGTTTATATGAATAAGTGTTCTATTTATAATATAATAAAATTCACAGTAAACATTACTAATATAGATCTAAATTTTGATTGATTTTTCAATATGAATATCAATTTTCATTTAAAAACATCAAATTTACTTTTATAAATATGTTTAAAAATTAAATTAAGTGTGTTCGATAGTAAAACATTTTTGAGATTAAATTTATAATAAAGTTTTCTAAAATTATCTCATACTTCAATACATTTTGGTTGTAAAAATTTATTTAAATAATGTTAACAAATAATAAATATATTTACGCGCGATATTTACTGTAACCATTACAATGAATACGCAGGTAATTAATTTAATAAAAGTTTATATAAACATGATAAAATTCTTGCGCCAAAACCAGTGCCGTAACTAGGGCGGTGCCAGCGGTGCCCAGGCACAGGGTGCAGACCTGAGGGGCGCAGAAATGACCTGGACAAAGTTTGGGTCATAGTTTTGGGGCGTAGTTACAGAAGCTCGCACTGGGCGCATAAAAGGCTAGTTACGGCGCTGGCCGAAACACAAATTTAGAGTATATATATATAAATTTTATTCTATTATAATTTATTTAACAGTTTAATTGTTTTTGTTTAAATAACAAAGACTGTGTTGAATAAATTAACTTAACTTTTTCCGCTCTGTGGGCACTAAGAGGGCCTCTTTTAGCAAGCCCACAATGCAGCGGCCGGTTGGTGAGAGACGGGACCCGACAGATCCTGACGGACCACCCCCCAAGGTAGGGAACCGGCCTTGACGTGGCGGGGGCCTAGCGGCGAGAGGCGGCAGGTATAGAGGATCCGAAGGTCTCGGCCGTTGACGGAGTCTTTAGACTCGGGCCTAAGGTTCCAGAGATGTCAGAGTATCATGAGCCTTGGGTCTGTCTACCAGGCCTTAATGAAGTTTGCTGTCCGTGTGCTGTGTCCTATCCGCGGTCTCCGTCAGGGTTGCTAACATCTCCCTAAACTGGAACCTATCCCTGTTCGGACTGACTTCAATCATAGCTGCAATTTGGCATAGTGGCATGCAGACTCACATCAAAACAGAAGGTAGACCGGCGCGGTCGAGGCACGGCGGTTACTCTCTTCGGTTTCGGCAATAAGAGGGCCAAGACGGTTCGTCAGTAAGCCCGGGGCCGGAAGATAATCGCTGTAGCCGTTACTAACAGGATTCCCAGGAAGGTCTCGTCTTCGGATGAGATAAGTGGAGTGTAGTCGATTGGACTTGTCCGACGCAAGTTGGTAGTCCTGCCAACGGAAGTGTAGGCACTAGTCGGCCTGCAGTTTGGTGGCACTCGACAGAGGTACTGCTGAAACGTGGTAGGAGCCCTCTGCTTCGGAGGAACGGTCCCGAGATCCCCTACTCGCGATGATTAAAGCATCTGCTTGTAGCGAGATGGATACTGTATCTTGGGCTAGGGGAGGCAGGATGGCCGAGAAGTCAAGGTGGCAGCCTACCACTCTGGGGGACCCGGGATCGAATCCGGACGGGTCAAGGAATCCCCAGGTATTTTTCGGGGGTGGTCCATTCGGATATATCGGGCCCCGTCCCTCACCACCCGGTCGCCCCATTGTGGCCTGGCCGAACCCTTAATGGGTCTGCTATAAGAGGCCCTCTTAGTGTCCACAGGGCGGAAAAAGTATATAAAAAACCCTAGGGCTGGGGAGTGAAGTCCCTGACTAGCCACAGAGGACGCCGAAACTTCTGGATTCAATTCCCACGTCGGTACAGGGAATAGAGGCCATAGATTTGACAATCCTGACCCTCTGGAATCTGAGACACACACAAAGCGAACTCCCGAATCCACCCCAGTGGCATGGGGCCGATGTTTCGAATGCAAAAGGCGGCCGAATGCAATTGATCCCGCCTTAGCCCGTGGTAACACAGACCACGTAAAGCTCATTCTGTCTGGTAAAAGAGAATCAGTTTCCCAGTAGGAAGACTGGGCTTCGCATACCCAATGCTAACCTGGGGACTGCATACCGAAGTCAATGCGGCGAGGAGTCGTACTCCTCTTACCGAAACCTTGCTGCTGGCCAAGATGATAGCGCCTGTAGTTGACTACAAGATCCTGCAAGAGAATATCTATCCTGACAGACAATTGGCAGAGCCGCTCTACGGCATAGGGCCAACTTCCCATGTCTTGAGGGTGGAGCGGTGCTTAAAGGCCTGACGATGCGTTGGATGGCCGTATAGTTGGGTAGGCGGTCATTTAAATGGGTAGCTGTCCCGTCAGTGGGCCAAACCACTTGTGGGAAGGCTCTTAAATGGATACTCTGATTCCCGAACGGATTCTGGGCAATTATGAAAGGTTAAGATCAACTCAACCCAATTTTTCTCTCTTTATATTTAATGGTGATAAACATGAGCAAAAGCGAATGCTTAGATAATGTATTGTGTGCCTAAATGCGCAATATGACCAATGCGCAAAAAGTTGCCGAAGACTCAAAGGCCACCAACAACACAAAGAGAGGGGACTCTGGTCCTGAACGAGAGGATGTCTTTAACACCACCTCCTCTAGTGAGGACGGTGACTGAAAGGCCACTTCAGCCACCAGCCGTGAAAGGCGGCGGAAAAAGCGGCAAGAAGGGGCTAAAGCCAAAGTGGCGAAACATGAAGGCGATATGCCTAGGTCCTAGGGAGAACCCACCAAGGCTGCAATGGCCGTGACGGAGGAAACCTCCTGCCAAAAATAACGGTGGAATGAAGAAGAAAGACCCTAACACAGCGGCAACTGGGAAGAAAAGTCCGGCAGCCGCTAAAACACCGTTGTTGGCGCCTATGGGAACACAGGAAAAGCTTGAGTCGGTCGAGGATCCGCGGGGCGCACTTGATGAGCTGACAAAGCTCCTCGCCAAGACTGACAGTCGGTGTCAGAATGCTACCTGCGCGGTGATCTACAACCTCTTCAGTAAGGTTGCCGCGATCCTTAACGCCCAGGAGGTCGAGACAGCCTCCCTCCGGGTCGAAAACAAAACATTGCAAGAGGTACTAAGCGGTCAACAACCACCCAAACCTCAAGCAGAGAGAAGTAAGGCGACTGCAGCGAATCGCGTATCCTACACGACGGTTACCGCCAGGTTAGTCCGGCATATCCAAGAAGGGCCGCGGGCAACCGCCAAACCGCCTAAACGGGTGCAGTCCACAGAGCATACGCTCCTGATGTACCGGTACCCAAAGGATGATAAGATGAGTAGTGACCAGACCCGTGCATTGCTAAAAACGAACATTAACCCGGCCAAGTTGGGGTCTGGATTTTTGTTTTTACTCTTTCCGCCCTATGGGTACTAAGAGGGCCTCTAATAGCAGGCCCATTATGGGTTCGGCCAGGCCCACAATGGGGCGACCGGGTAGTGAGGGACGGGACCCGACATATCCGAACGGACCATCCCCCAAAAAATTTCTGGGGATTCCTTGACCCATCCGGATTCGATCCCGGGTCCCCCAAACTGGTAGGCTGCCACCTTGACCGCTTGGCCATCAGGCCTGGGGGTTGGATTAAGAATGCTCGTTGCATTCGCAACAATGGCATCTTGATAGAGGTCTCGAAAGGTCAAGATGTCAAGAAACTTGAAAAGAAGTTGATGGAAGGTCCACCGACGTTAAGAGAGGCAGTCAACTGCCGACTGCCCCAGTGGCACCGGCCGTGGATCATTCTTGTCGATGTCAGCCCAGACATCAAATGCGAAAGTCTTGTGGAGACCATCTGCGTTCAAAATAACATCGAGTGCAGCCTCGTTTTTTCCATTAAAAGGAAAGGGGGGCCTCGTCAATTGGGTTCTAGAGACCTCCCCCTATGGTCTACCACGCTCTCTTGCAGAAGGGGAAATGCCATGTGAAGTGGACTCGCAACTCACATGGTGAGAAAACAGCTAGCTGTCACCCGGTGCTACAAGTGCTACGGATTCAGTCACGTAGCAAAGATCTGTACGGCGGCGAAACATGTAGTAAATGTGCCAATGACCACTCATATAAGGAGTGCAAGGCGGCGGAGCCCAAATGCATTAACTGCACAAGGGCAAATAAAAGTTCGGCTTGCAGCTGGCTACCGGCCACTCCACCATGATTGCTAGCTACCCGTGCTATGCGCGGGAACTCGAAAGAGTTCGGGCAAGGACTGACTACGGTCAGTAAGTTAAAGGGAACTTACCTTGTGTTCGTTTCTTCTTACACACGCAGAGGGACGAAAGACGTGGCTGCAGAATACTGCAGTTTAACTCTGAAAAGTGCCGTGCCGCAACTGCCCCCCAACTCAGGGTAGAAGTGGCCGGGCGGGAGATTGACATCATCCTGCTCCAAGAACCATACTTAGTACAAGGAAAGGTTAGTGGCTTATGGATCACATTTGCTAAAGAAGGTAACGACTGTCGTGCCGCAGTTGCATTAGGACTTGTAATATTAAATTAATAATTAGATTTTATTTATTAATAATAAGATAAAAATTCAGAGTCGAATTCGTTATGACTGATTCCACGCAAGTTCGAATCCGATTCGGATTCTTGTAATATTTTCGTGAATAGTTTGATTC
Organism: Centruroides sculpturatus; assembly: GCF_000671375.1. Classification (NCBI taxonomy): domain Eukaryota; kingdom Metazoa; phylum Arthropoda; class Arachnida; order Scorpiones; family Buthidae; genus Centruroides; species Centruroides sculpturatus. The sequence goes on from NW_019384869.1 coordinate 758,123, forward strand.
AGGATGTTATTCTTTATTTCTCGCCCATAGATGTACTTATATTCACAATAATGTTTATAAGTAAACTTAACAGGTTTACGGCCAGATAAAGATGAACAATCTAAAGATGAGATAAATCAAGCTAGATGCTATCCACACCCGCAGACTAAGTGGACTGAATGATTTGTTAATTAATTTCTCACAAAAAAATAGCAGTTGATCTTTCTTATGAAAATTACATGGCTTCTGTTAGAAAAAAATTATAGTTCTAGACTCAGCAGCCATTTTGAATTGGATCTATGAGAAACTTCCTTAACAAATGTGTTAAGCTTATTATTAAATGACATATAAATAATTGTCATTAGAAAATCAATTGGATAATTATAATAATTGTTATGAATTTGATAAAGATTTATCAACATCATCTTCCAATTTTCAGCAATTTTTATACCTGTCTTTGATATTCAGCTTTTCTAAATAAGGTTAATTAATCATTCTGGATAAGACTACCAATCCTACAATAGAATCTAAATCTTAAACAAAAGTTTTTCCTTCTATAACAATGCATTTTTTTTTATTTTGTATATTTTTAGGTTAATACCAACACAATCTTCCTCCACCTTTCATGTCTTGGGCTTTGAGTTAGACAATAGTACAGTTAGTGCCAGTTTTCAATCCAATGACAGTTTGGTGCTGTAACAGTAGAGTTTATGGAGTTTGCTGCCCTCCACTCCTCTAAATTTTGAATTATATATAGATGCACACTTCTGGTCTAACAACACAACTCCAAAGTTGAACAATGTTTATCTTTAATGTTTGATGCCAATGCCATGCTTTGCTGAGTTAGTCACTGGCCAAAGTTTGACTATAGACTGGATGATGTTCTTCTCAACTCCATGCAACAGCTATTGAAACTCTATACTGTCATTGGATTATAAACCAGCCTTTAAATATTTATTATAGTTTAGACTACTGTACTAATAATAATAATTTTGTTTTTAATATTTTAGGAATGCCAGTGGATATTGAAGTAACTGTCAAATCAAACAGTTCATTTGAATTAATATTGTCTTTTGGAGATGGAACACCAATAATAATCTCTAATTCATCAAGGTTATTCTTTAGTAAATTTTATAAAATTCCTGGAACCTATTTTGTTGAAGCATTTGCTAGAAGTGAAGTTGGAAATGATCAGGTTTGTACAGTGTTAATTATTGTTAAGTTTGTGATATTTTTATTGGGTTTCAATTTGAAAAAATTGTAGACCTATAAATTCCCATTGTCCTTCCCTCCATCTGTTCATCTATCCATCCTTTCTTAATATTGAAAATAGAGTTAGATATGTGAAAGTATGTGGTTTTCTTCTTTAATTAAGGAAGACACGTGGAATCAAAGTACGCCAAAAAGGACAACTTTAATTAAGGTTGGAAACTTAACTACAGGCTTCTTTAGGATGCCAGTGCTAACTTTATGTCCCAACAGTTAGAAACAATCAGAATCACAAACAAAATCCTGAACCATAGGACGCGACATAAAAAACCATTATTGAAAATCATCGTGCAAAAATCTAAATCTATCTTAAACACTAATAACAAATAAGACCTAAACTAATATTAACTAAAGTAAGAAGATAGGGGATAGGCAAAGGAAAGTTAACTCAGAAAAGGTGTACCCAATGCTAGTATGTAAGGCCTTTGAAGATCATTTCTCTTTGCAATGTCCTTAGTGAGGTTCTTGCATAAAGTTGGAAGGATCTCTCTTCTTTCCTTCGAGTCACACAACTGTTGGCAGTCACGATGCGAAAGTTTATCCTTAATTTCCGTGGGTCTATTATGGATATTCCTTTGTCCGTCTCTCAGACTCTCCCCTTCGTCTCACGTACACTCCCAAAAACTTTCTCCCGTTCCTTCTCACTTCATTCCTCCCTCGAACTGCTCCTCCTTCTCGTCCCTCTTACTTCTCCTCTTACCTCACCTCCCCTTGTTTTAGGATGTTTTCGATAGCCAATAAGTAAAGGAATTTTGGGGAGAGACTCTGTGAAGAGGGTAGACCATAGAATGAAGAAAGGAGAAAAAAAGGGGAGGGAAAGAAAGGAACGCAGAAAGAAAAATAGAGCTAATTAAAATAAAATATAAACTATATACAAAATACATGGCATACTGCCACAGATACATGAAAGTCAAGATCAGATATAGAAAGCTTAGGGGTAAATCCCAATTAATTATATACGAACTTCTAGTATAGACCAGAGGTCACATGATTTCAATTCAAAAATTTTCCCCAGAAAGGAGTTACATAGATGACTGGCATGGCTCTGTTGTTGTTCATAGATTAAATTTAAATTATCACTTTTATAAAATAAATTGAATGACAAATAAATTTTATATTATATTAACTATGAATATTATAAAATATATAAGCATAAATAATTGCTTAAGAATTGTATAGATTGATACAAGAAAATTCTTACAAAATACTAATTTATAAAAATTTAAAACAGTAGCTAAAAGTACATGCATAGTTTGGTACAATTATACCTCTCAATGAAACAGTTGGAACTTTATCAGAGCTGTAGACCATACCCATAGGATCAAGTCAAATGAACCATATCTCTAAATGTGATCCTTTGTGTGATACAGCCCCCAAAATCAGCCTACTTTCAGGACACAAGTGATCCAGGAGTTGTCACTCCACTAAGAATATTATGTTTAACTATTTAGCCCACATGACTATGCCAGCTTTGAGTAGCCTGTGTGACTGTGGAGTTCTTGATGGTATATAGTTTAAGGGTATGAGGACCACCCCATGTTGTTGATGAGGTGCTTGCTATTGCTTGCACCAAAGCACACGACTACATGCTTCATCGTGAGCTATCGCTTATCTTGACTGATGCAGAGCATGGAGAACAGGCACTAGTATTGGTTCATGATAAAAACTGGTCTTTGGAGGCAAATATCTTGCAAAGGGTAACATTTACAGGTATGGTTTCATTGACTTTTTGCTCATACAGGAAGGTCCATAATTCTGGGGTGGCAAATCTCTCATTCAGGGTTCACATCTTACCAATAGTTTTAGGTATAAGCATTTTCTTAAGGGTATTATGCTTTTAAGGGTCTCATATAGGGCTGACCATAAAATTTATAATCCAATCAGAAATATGCTGTATTTCAGAATCAGTGAAAATGGGGTCTAAACTGATTGAACTTGTTTTTTAAATTAATCTTTTAAATTTATTTATTTATTGATCTATAAATTGATTATATTATATTATCATTTTAATAAAATTGCTCTATTCAAAGATTGATTCTAAAATGAAATATTAAAAACAAGTGAAACAGGGACAGACCCTAGAATCGAGAGGTCTGGTCACCCTACATATACACACAAATACTCAATTTTGGTCTAGTTCTTGTTCCCTGTTACTAGCTGATGAAATACTTGATTTTGTATAATACCAACTATCATAAAAGTTTTGATAAAAACTTTGTTATGTAAACTAATATAAATCTATATATATATATATAAATGGATGTGTGTGTCCCTATATTTCACTTTTCAGTCAAAACTACACATCGCACATGAATGGTGTTTGTATGTGGTAGTAGCCCCAAGTCTCCATTCGTGCACTATGGTGGTTGCGTCTTGATAGCTATAAGGGTGTGGGAGATATGGGCTTGAAAGTGGAAGATTTTCTATTTCGATTTTAAAAATGTTTGAACCATTTTAAATTCGAATTGGTTTGATTATAGAACGATTGTAAACATTCCAGAAAATTGATCAAATTGAAAATAGTTCATTTGACTGGACATAAAAATTCTCTAATTAGTCTGGAAACAGGGGACCTAATTCTTGCATTCTGTGCTATAAGGGTGATATGGGGTTGAAAGTGGTTGACTTCGAAGATGTGTAACAATAGAAGTGGTAACAGTGGAAGTGTTGAGTAACAAAGGAAGTGTTAATATAAAGCGACATGCAAGATTTACAGGCAGTTTTTTGCATTTTTGTGGGAAATTGAACATATTTTTAGACTCATGTAAAAGTTCTCTAATTAGTCTGGAAACGGGGGACCTAATTCTTGCATTCTGTGAAAACGGGTAAGATTGGCTATAATGTAATTATCTTAATCTTCACTATTGTTACTTTTTGCTCAGCGAAGCGGGTCCTTGCAGCTAGTGTAAATATAAAAGAGGCTTTGCAATTCCATGTTTGCTTATCCTATTAAAAATTTATATTATCTTTACATAGAAATTTAGGTCCAGTAGAACCTATTGGTCCAATATACTTTATTAGATCAATATTATATTTAGATATAATATTGAAATTAAATGGAAATTTAGGTTTCTGTATAAAACCAATATATTTATTGGATAGTGTGGAAACTCGTAAGACTTATTGGTCTCACTAATTGTGAGTGTAGGTGGTCCACCATGTGGGGAAGAGAGACAAAGAAACCAGTTTGTAATAAGTTTATAGAAATATGACCAAATACATATATTTTCATACAATTATAACGACGGTTCACAAGATACAATTATAATGACAGATCACCAGATACAATTTTTTTTTTTCACATATAAAAAAAAATTCTCACCGTTACAATTCTATAGTCCTAGTTGTTACACTCGTATTAATCCAACCTAATTCAGGAACACACCAAAAAAAAAAAAAAAAAAAGTCCACAGTAGTTATCAGGGGCAACAGAGCAGTGTGTGTCACGAATATAATCCTGGATATGTGATATGTTGAACTATACATACAGACAATGTCTTTAGATTTGTCAGCTTTCAGGGTGATGATGTAGTTAGAATTCATTCATTTCTTAGATTCTTGATGGTGGGAGGCATCCGACAGTAGAGATAGTTTTTCATCTGTAAAATTCCTTATGTAATTCATCCATATCTTCAATAAGGTATTTTTCTTCTGGGATGATGCATTCTGGTAAGAACTTAGGGGGAGGAGTGAAGGACAGGCCACACTTGGTGGCTGGTTGCATATAGTCCAGGGGAACTATATCATCCCAACAGATGATACTTTTAAGATGACAGGCTTCTTTGGTACATTTCTGCATACTGAGCAACTGGAAACTTTTTTTGGGTGCTGTTTATGGAAGCATGATTCCACAGAATCTACTAAGCCGATGACTTGAGTGTTGATATGGGCAAGCAATAGTGGGTTACATTGGTGGTCATTGTTTTTTAGTTCTATGAGCAATTTGACTATGACATATCTACACCTCCTTGCTAGTCTGATAGCTTTTCAAAGGCAAAGGAAGTGTACGTACATAGTGGATGAGAGAAGCACACTCAGATGGAAGACAGATGTTGATGATGGAAGGTGAGAAGATGCCTAACAGTCAGCACTTTTTAGTAGGAAGTTCATTTTTGCTGTGGTATGGCAAAGGCAAAGGACGAACTTGCAATATTGTTGATTATTTTACTTTATTTTTTAGTTTTCAGTCAAGAGAGAAAAGATACAGATTGATGAATGCACAATTGATGTAGAATTAAAATGCACAGAAATCATTATTAAAAATGGAACAGCAGATTGTAAATATAAAGTATGGAGAGGTTCTTCATTATCTTTAATTTTCAAGGCAGATAATTATGAAGATAGAAGTTTTCCTGCTATCTCAGGTAAAAAAGTTTTATGACTGATTTATTAAATAAAAGTATTGTTTACTTTGTGCAATTTTTTCAGCTTATCAACATTTGTTTTGCATGTTAATAAATAACTTTAAGAACATGGGAACATAAAATATCAAAGCCAAACAATTGTCAGATAAATTGAGCTATATTACCACTGCTATTAATTTAATAATTAAATACTGAATAATTTAGCACTAGAGGTAGACATTAGATGCCATCTCTTTATTAAATTTAATAAATATAATTAAATCAATATGCATTTATTAAATAATTACCACTACTATTAAATAATTAAATATTATTTAATAGTAGTGGTAATATAGCCCAATTTATTCTAGCAATTGTTTAACTTTAATATAGCTTATAAAAGATATTTACATATGTATATAAAATATCAAATTATTAAACTTAAAAATCTGTTTTACATCATATTAGAACTCACTAACTTATATCAAGTCTCACCTCTACAAATACTTTTGAGCAACCAGAAGAAACAACAGTGAATTAACTTGGCTTCTGCCTGAAAGTACAAACTGGTCATAAAGTAACTTGACCAACTATCAACAATCTTGGAAGTACAGTAAGTGAGGAATCCAATGAAACTTTTGCATGATAAGTATAGGTTGGCATTTACTCATAAAACACAAAAATAGGAGTAGAAAACCATATATCAAAAATTTCCAATACTAACACTGGAAATTTACAATGTCATGAGATTCTGTGTAATGGAAAACACCATAAGGAAACACATCATTCCAATGCTTTATGGATTACGTTAACAAAATGAGCACTTGATAATGAAGTACAAGTTTGTTGGAAAACCCTATTATAATAAAAAGCTGGACAGACAAACATATGTTAATAGAATAATGTTTTATATATATATTTTTTTTCATGCAAAAGTAATGTAATTAATGCAAATGATGCCATGATTTTAGATTGTAGATGGGTTGACATTTTAAACTCTCAAAATTACAACTCTTTTGTAAAAAAGTGATATCGAGATTTAACTAGAAAAGCAATTGGAGATAAAATGAGTGGAAAGTTGTTCAAGGTCAAAAGAAGTCGGACATTATTTTTATTATTTCAATTTTTAGAAGTACTATTTAATTAATTTACTTAACTATTATTTATGTTATAGGACTTTATAGAATTTTAAGTTTTAAATTTATTTATTTATTTATTTACTTTTTGTAATTTGTTTATTTTAATGTTAGAATGTAAAGGCATTCTATTGCAATTTAAAAGAGTTTCTGCTGAGGATGTTCTTATAAAAGAACAAAAACATTTCTGATTAAAAACAATTTATTTGGTTCCTGAAAATAGCATTTATTCATTGTTTATTTCTTTAATAAGGTACCAAATATGTATGTATTCTCTGTTTTCCATCATATAGAATCTCATGACATTGTAAATTTCAAGTAGCTGTATTGGAAATTTTTGATATATGGCTAAATTAACTATAACTGTGTTACATGTTCTACCCCTATTTTCATGTTTCACAAGCACATCACCCTATACTTGTCCTGCAAAAGTTTCAATGGATTCCTTGCTTTCCCTACTCCCAAGCAATGTTCCCTCTAATTATTTTTGTAGATGAGCGGAACATATANAAGTTTATAGAAATATGACCAAATACATATATTTTCATACAATTATAACGACGGTTCACAAGATACAATTATAATGACAGATCACCAGATACAATTTTTTTTTTTCACATATAAAAAAAAATTCTCACCGTTACAATTCTATAGTCCTAGTTGTTACACTCGTATTAATCCAACCTAATTCAGGAACACACCAAAAAAAAAAAAAAAACAAGTCCACAGTAGTTATCAGGGGCAACAGAGCAGTGTGTGTCACGAATATAATCCTGGATATGTGATATGTTGAACTATACATACAGACAATGTCTTTAGATTTGTCAGCTTTCAGGGTGATGATGTAGTTAGAATTCATTCATTTCTTAGATTCTTGATGGTGGGAGGCATCCGACAGTAGAGATAGTTTTTCATCTGTAAAATTCCTTATGTAATTCATCCATATCTTCAATAAGGTATTTTTCTTCTGGGATGATGCATTCTGGTAAGAACTTAGGGGGAGGAGTGAAGGACAGGCCACACTTGGTGGCTGGTTGCATATAGTCCAGGGGAACTATATCATCCCAACAGATGATACTTTTAAGATGACAGGCTTCTTTGGTACATTTCTGCATACTGAGCAACTGGAAACTTTTTTTGGGTGCTGTTTATGGAAGCATGATTCCACAGAATCTACTAAGCCGATGACTTGAGTGTTGATATGGGCAAGCAATAGTGGGTTACATTGGTGGTCATTGTTTTTTAGTTCTATGAGCAATTTGACTATGACATATCTACACCTCCTTGCTAGTCTGATAGCTTTTCAAAGGCAAAGGAAGTGTACGTACATAGTGGATGAGAGAAGCACACTCAGATGGAAGACAGATGTTGATGATGGAAGGTGAGAAGATGCCTAACAGTCAGCACTTTTTAGTAGGAAGTTCATTTTTGCTGTGGTATGGCAAAGGCAAAGGACGAACTTGCAATATTGTTGATTATTTTACTTTATTTTTTAGTTTTCAGTCAAGAGAGAAAAGATACAGATTGATGAATGCACAATTGATGTAGAATTAAAATGCACAGAAATCATTATTAAAAATGGAACAGCAGATTGTAAATATAAAGTATGGAGAGGTTCTTCATTATCTTTAATTTTCAAGGCAGATAATTATGAAGATAGAAGTTTTCCTGCTATCTCAGGTAAAAAAGTTTTATGACTGATTTATTAAATAAAAGTATTGTTTACTTTGTGCAATTTTTTCAGCTTATCAACATTTGTTTTGCATGTTAATAAATAACTTTAAGAACATGGGAACATAAAATATCAAAGCCAAACAATTGTCAGATAAATTGAGCTATATTACCACTGCTATTAATTTAATAATTAAATACTGAATAATTTAGCACTAGAGGTAGACATTAGATGCCATCTCTTTATTAAATTTAATAAATATAATTAAATCAATATGCATTTATTAAATAATTACCACTACTATTAAATAATTAAATATTATTTAATAGTAGTGGTAATATAGCCCAATTTATTCTAGCAATTGTTTAACTTTAATATAGCTTATAAAAGATATTTACATATGTATATAAAATATCAAATTATTAAACTTAAAAATCTGTTTTACATCATATTAGAACTCACTAACTTATATCAAGTCTCACCTCTACAAATACTTTTGAGCAACCAGAAGAAACAACAGTGAATTAACTTGGCTTCTGCCTGAAAGTACAAACTGGTCATAAAGTAACTTGACCAACTATCAACAATCTTGGAAGTACAGTAAGTGAGGAATCCAATGAAACTTTTGCATGATAAGTATAGGTTGGCATTTACTCATAAAACACAAAAATAGGAGTAGAAAACCATATATCAAAAATTTCCAATACTAACACTGGAAATTTACAATGTCATGAGATTCTGTGTAATGGAAAACACCATAAGGAAACACATCATTCCAATGCTTTATGGATTACGTTAACAAAATGAGCACTTGATAATGAAGTACAAGTTTGTTGGAAAACCCTATTATAATAAAAAGCTGGACAGACAAACATATGTTAATAGAATAATGTTTTATATATATATTTTTTTTCATGCAAAAGTAATGTAATTAATGCAAATGATGCCATGATTTTAGATTGTAGATGGGTTGACATTTTAAACTCTCAAAATTACAACTCTTTTGTAAAAAAGTGATATCGAGATTTAACTAGAAAAGCAATTGGAGATAAAATGAGTGGAAAGTTGTTCAAGGTCAAAAGAAGTCGGACATTATTTTTATTATTTCAATTTTTAGAAGTACTATTTAATTAATTTACTTAACTATTATTTATGTTATAGGACTTTATAGAATTTTAAGTTTTAAATTTATTTATTTATTTATTTACTTTTTGTAATTTGTTTATTTTAATGTTAGAATGTAAAGGCATTCTATTGCAATTTAAAAGAGTTTCTGCTGAGGATGTTCTTATAAAAGAACAAAAACATTTCTGATTAAAAACAATTTATTTGGTTCCTGAAAATAGCATTTATTCATTGTTTATTTCTTTAATAAGGTACCAAATATGTATGTATTCTCTGTTTTCCATCATATAGAATCTCATGACATTGTAAATTTCAAGTAGCTGTATTGGAAATTTTTGATATATGGCTAAATTAACTATAACTGTGTTACATGTTCTACCCCTATTTTCATGTTTCACAAGCACATCACCCTATACTTGTCCTGCAAAAGTTTCAATGGATTCCTTGCTTTCCCTACTCCCAAGCAATGTTCCCTCTAATTATTTTTGTAGATGAGCGGAACATATACTTCTCTGAGCAAAAAATTTTTCTGAGCATATATATATATAAACTTATTTTTTCCTATAAAAATTTAAATAATTAATTATAAAGTAGAAATTAAAATTCATTTTAAAACATACTTTTATACAAAATATTATCTTTTGTCAATGATTTAATGTATTTAATCAAAATATACGCAGCAATAATCATGTCGCAGACAGAATGAGAAATAAGTAAACAATAATTCAAATTGGTGTGCATGCTCGCCTGTGCGGCTCATAAATTCTCGTGTGTAGCAACAATTTGAGCAGTGTGCGGCCATGCAGCCGCGCAGCTTAGAGGGAACATTGCTCCCAAGATCACTACTAGTTGGTCGAACTACTTTATGACCACCCCATGCTTGAGATGATACTTGATGTAAGTTAATGAACTCCAGTAAAGCATAAGAATGATTTACTGAAGTTTTTATGTTAGTGTCTTTAAGTTTGTAAGTTTTAGAGATTTTGATTAATTAATAAATAAAAGTCTATTCTTAAGATTTTATTGTTGTTATATTGTATTCATTAATAGGAAATAGAATAAAATTTTAAAATATTTATTTATCATAGTGATTGATCTCAAAATTTCCTATTTCATAATTAACTAGTAATAGAACCATTCAATAATTAGAATTGTATCATTTTTTTCAAGAATATTTCAAGAAATTTAATATAAATTATTCTGTATGATTTTAAAATATATAAATTTATTTTATTTCAAGGGCCACATATATTTGCATTTGGAATTCCAATTCCACAAGAAATGACATTAGACATGAAACAAGATTACACTGAAGCTTATATTCATTATGCTAAATTTCCCATAGGAAGGATAATAGGATTAGAGCTCTTTGCTCTAACATCTGGTGATATAGATATTCTGGTAACCATTTTTTTTTTTATTCTATTTGTTAATTAAATAAGTTAAAATTTTCAGTGATGAGGATTATATTCTGGAACATAACCTTCATCACTGTCTCACACAATTTATATCCCACATAATGTAAATAAGCCATTATTAATAACTCTGTATTTTTCCTTTACGTTAATATTATTTAACATATTCGTTTTTATATAAACAAAACAGTTGTAAATCATAAATTAGGGCTTATCATACACCAGTAATCAAATATTTAAACATTGATTGTACTATGGTTATCATAAAAACTCTATAATTTAAAAATTACAATTATTATGAAAATTAACCAAAAAGCATTTTGGAACTTAAGTTCTCTCTCTAGTTAGAATGTTGTTACATATAAAACCAATCAATTTTTAAAAAACTACAGCTATACATTGGTGAAGTAAACTTAATCCATTTTGGATTATATTTGTTTTATTTATGTAAAAACGAATATGTTAAATAATGTAGATAAATTGTCAATCTGGCAATCATTTGGCTTTTTTTTTTTTTTGCTTTAATAGAACTATTGGGCTTACAGATGTTTATAATGTAAATAAGTATAAAAAATATGTCAACTATGAGAGTAATTCTTGTATCCTAATTTACCATTACCAAATAAAAAAGATAGTAACAATAGAAATTTGTAAAATTCAAAAGATAATAACTTTTTTATTTGTAATGTAATCAGAAACATTTCACTTTTATTTAAAAGTTTGTTTTTAAAATACATTTAAGACTTAAATAATTATAACATTTAAGTTTTGCTCCATTCTTTTTGAATGCTCTTCAAAAGATTTTTGACAGTATTTCCTCCAGTTATTGTGACTGCTCTTTTCAATCTCTTTTGCTGTTTGTTCTTTTATTTTTTAGTTTCTTTTTTCACAATATACCAAAATCTTTCTATTGATTGGCATTGTGGTATGTTTGGTGGAGTCATGTCTGTAGGTACAAAATTGACTCTGTGCTGTTCCTGCCAACTTACTGTGGATTTTGCATAGTGTGCTGTGCCAAATCTGGCCAAAACAAAGTATGGCTACCATGATTTCTTAAAAAAAGAAGAAGACTTTTTTTAACATTCATTAATTAATATAAATTTCAGCAGTAATATTTTCTTTTGTCACAAATGATACACTTTTCAATTCAAACTGGCAAATTGCTTGCCATATCAGATATTTTGAGCCAAACTGTTCGACACTGATTGATGTTTGAGATTCTGGAATAACTTCTCCTTCGAGCACTGTATAATAGCATGTGCTTGGAAGTCTTAAGAAGTCATCCTTCATTTATGTTTCATTGTCTAAAACCAAACAAGCATTCTTCTGCCAATTAAAGAATACAATTTTTGATCTCTAGTTTTAATTATCTTCTCTTATTTTTTAGTCACTTTAGGTATTTTTTGTTTTTTTTTTTTTTTATGATCTCATACTTGCATGTTGCTTAGCCCTTTGAACCATTGATTAGATTCACATTTTTTTGCAACATCTCTCAGTGACATACTACAATTTTTGGAAATGACTTTGATTATTTTGTGGTTGAGTTGTGAATTGCAAGCACCATATTTTCCACCAGAACATGACTTTTGAAAAATAGACAATGTCTTATGATACACTCCATGTACCATACTTTGGGAAATTTGTAGCTCTTTTGCTATGAAATGTCTTGATTTTTTTGGATTTTCCAGCTTTTGTCAATAATTGCTTTTTGATGGTCTATTTCATTCATTGTTTAAAGCATTAGCATATTTACTTTAGTAAAACTGATAACAGCATTCTTATTTTAATTATTTGAAATTGTTGCTATGGTAACAAACAGAATTATAAGTAATATACAAAAAGTTAACATCTTTTGAATTTTATGGATTTCTATTATTACAGTCCTTAAGTAAAAGCCAAACACAAAAGTAAAAAATTATGCACTTACAATAGACAATCAACAAATAATTTCAATCAATAGCTACAATAGAAAATCTTCAATAAAATAAAATGAGAAGATGGTAAGCTAACATGCTGGCCTTTCATAGTGCTTTTGACAAATATTTGGTAAATTATTTTAATTTTGCACATTTTAAAAATGTAAATTAAGAAATCACTGTATACATGTGTTAAGGATTAATACAGATAACAAGAAAGAAAACTGTCAGACTGTATTGTATGGAGTGAAACTTTTATTCTAACATTAAATAAACAGCCATTTACAAAGCAAAATCTGAATACATAAATGAATGTTCAAAAACAACAGATTAAAAGTGGATCATGATCAGTCATACAACTACTTGTCAGTGTGATGGTGCAAGATCAAACATACTGAGTCAAGAATGCACATAATCATAAGTAAGATTCAATGACAATTTCTACAGATTCATACATAAGTAAACTATTTATTTTACAGGAAAGCATATACAGTCGACCCCCCTATAATTACAGTCCCTATAATTACGATTCCTATAAAACTACGAAAAAATTGTGACCAGTATCCATAAAAAATAGTAAAAATTCCCTATAATTACCTCAAACATCATCGGGCAGCCGAACTACTTTCCCGCTGTCCGTAGTGCCAACTACAGAGAGATTTCTATTGTCTGGACAGTATTATATAAATTATATATAAATTAGGTACTGTACATATAATTATATATTAATTATATATAAATTAGGTACTGTATATATAATTATATATTAACTTATTGTAACTTTGTTATAATTAAATATATAATTTCCGCCGTCTAGCGTGGCGCCACGCTACGGAGATTTTTACGCTAACTATCGTCTGTCAGTATGTAAATTAGGTACCGTAAGTCTAATACAGTACTGTAATTTTATACATTTCTTGTGAAAGAAACATTTCTTATTCAACGGCGATTAAAATTATTTATATTAATGATGTCTCCGAAGTTCTAC
>NW_019384869.1:773310-827519 GCF_000671375.1 Centruroides sculpturatus
GGAAAAACAAAAAATATCGTGTATCCACAAACACTCCAATAAATAAATAGAATTGAAACGACACTTTGAAATGTTTTTCCGATGAAAATGAATAATAATAATATAATAAGTTTCAATAAAAATGATAAAATGAAAATTGAATTTTATCATAACGAGTTTGCTTGAATTTCCTTTCTTCTGAGATCGCAGCAATGCATGACGGGTAAGCTAGTTGAACATAAAAAAATACTGTTTCAAATGAGATTCTTTAACTTTTTTGTCAAAATTACTGTAGGGTTTTTGCTCTGCTGTAATTGGAGAAACAATTAGGGTAAAAAGTCAGAATGTCTGACACCAGTCAGTATTTTCTCAAGAGAAGTGACAAACTCAGAACATGTAAGGTGGACATTTTAACTTTTTTTCATGGGAAAAGTATATGACCATTAGAAAAAGGAGATGTGAGACTAACCTTCAACTTTTACTTTTAAGACAATTTTATTCACATATGTATCTATGTGCAATGTAAGAAAAACAGAATTTCTGTTACAGGATTTTTATGAGTTTTTCTTACATTGCATCCTTCTTGCACATAACATACGCAAGTGCATTGGCTGCATATTTTCCCCAGGGAGAAAGAATGTGTGAGAGTTCTGAAATAGAGAGTCGTTAATAAATCCCTTAGTCTTTTGGAGTGGTTCCAAAAGAAATGTGACCATAGGGTCGGTATCTCTTCGATACCTTGTCAGGATGACACCACTGTATCCTTCGGTCGATACAGAGACCACAAGTTCGTGCGAGCGGATAGGTATGAGGGTTGGACCCGGAATGGAGAAACTGAGAGCAAAACGGAAGAAACTGCACTCCAGAAGTTTAAACATAAAAACTGTTTATTTATATATAATCTAAATTAGGTTTACATCAGCGAATAAAATGCGAGCATAAACTACATGAGTAGGGTTCAGTTATTATTCAATTTTTAGTTCAAATTAACGACCGGGTGCGCGTTTTGTTTATGCAGAGAGAGAGAGCATACAATAGTGCACGGGCAGGATAAATACCTTAGGTTATATAAGAGATCAAGTCCAGCACAAAAAGTCCAACAGTTCTTTTCAGGTGAGTAGAAAAATTTCCATTGAGGTCTTCTAGTCTTGTAGTTGAGAAGAAGGTGTTGGTTGACGGAATCTCGGCAGGAGGTAGACGTTCGGAGTGCACACACAGACACCAATAATAATAACTTCCACACCCTTACTCATCATGCCTGGCCCTTTTATATCAAGTCCTTTTTTTCGAACTTTTCTCCGATTTCGTCAGCGATGACGATCTTCTTGGTCCAATGAGGGGACGGGTGACACAATCGTGACACAGAAATGTACTCATCTCAACAAGGAACCCAACTTGTGGGAATCGAGTTTTTATTGATTTTATTTTTCCTTTTTCTCTTTTAATTTTCTGTTTTCTCGTTTCGTCTTTATAAAGTTTATAAAAAAAAATTTTAGTTTAAAACACTAAATTTCTGGTCCTCACAGAAACATTCAGACTGCATATTCAGCAAAGTAAAAGTTCATTGGAATCTTGAACATCTTTTATCCATTTCCCTCTGGTGATTAGAACTACACTTTTTGTTCTGTCAAGAGATGATTCTACAAATGATGAAAAGGACTTGATCTAATCAATGATAACAGAACACATCCTGGATGGCCACTTGAACTTAACTCTCTGGATTAGTCCATGGGGAGCAACAAGGATGGATAAATTCTCGTCTGATAGCTCAGATGCTTCTCTCTTTCATTTAACTCTTATCTCTTAAAGATCTTTCTCTTGGATACCACTTATAAATCATAAGCATTGTTGCTGGATAGTCAGTTCATCTTTCATTTCAATTGGATTCTTGAACTATCATCAAAACTTTAGAGTCATTCAGGGATCAGTTCTTTTTCCAGAGAAGATTTTCTTACCTGTTTTTCTGATTAAATTTATTGTTTTAACACAATAGAGTTTGATTACTGACATATCTATAGTTTCAGGGTTTGAAGTTTCATTTGACATAACATAAAATTTTTTCCTTCTAAACAACAATTTTGTTTTTTTCTATTTGTTCCCAAACACTTT
This sequence comes from Centruroides sculpturatus, assembly GCF_000671375.1. Lineage (NCBI taxonomy): Eukaryota > Metazoa > Arthropoda > Arachnida > Scorpiones > Buthidae > Centruroides > Centruroides sculpturatus. The sequence goes on from NW_019384869.1 coordinate 775,399, forward strand.
GTGTTCACACAAGTCACTGAATTTTTGATTATCTGACCCATACACATTCTTTGGTATTATGATGAGATTGACCTCATAAATTACATTACACCACACCAGGATAAATGTAATAATGATCACAGAATCAATTTCTAGTATGTATAAATGAAAATGAGCACAAACATTTTCTAACTCTTTCTGAGTTCTTCAGGTGCAACAGAACAGTTACCCGATGGAAAATACTTTGGAACAAATGTGGAATTATATTCTTTTAAAAATTTTTATAAATTTATATTTGTTTCAAAGAATGTTCCATTGGGTAACTGTTCTGTCACACTTGAAGAACTCAGGAGTTAGAAAACATTTGTGCAGAGATCATTTGCATTGACCTCATACTGTACTAAGTCTTCTACCTTAAAACAGTTAACTGACTTTTCAGTTACTCTATACAGATATATAAAGTAAAATATATATTTCATGTCAAATGTTTATGATAAGCATTATTGTCATTATATTTCAACTATTTAAATACATTATCTTATTTTTTTCCTTACACAGACATTATCTTATAAAAATCATTAAAATTGACATACAAAAATGAAAAAAAAAATAAATATATANTCATCAGAATTTTCATAAGTATTACAATTATCATAACAAGATTCATAATAAATACAATATTTTGTATTTATTATGAATCTTGAAATATATGAACTTAAAATATATGTTTATGATGCTAAATATATATTTAGCATCATAAACATATATTTTAAGTATAATTAAAAATTATATTAGCTATTTTTCTCATGAATATTATCGATTGATTAAATATTAAAATATATAATAATTATAATGGTATTTTTTATATTACAGGTTTTGAAACCAGTTTGTTTGGATACAAAATATTGTATTTATTATGAATCTTGTTATGATAATTGTAATACTTATGAAAATTCTGATGAATATTGCATTGTAAACTACACTCTTCAATACATGATCCAAACCTCTTGTACTAAATCAGTTCCACATGATGTCTCTTTTGAAATAAAATTCAAAAAAACAATTAGTGTTGACATTGGATATAATAGCATTGATATTGATGAACTAATTGAAGTGGAACCAGGAGACATTGTTGGATTTTCATCAAAAACATCAATTATTCCATCAACATCATCCTTCAATTCAGATGAGTTTGTTGATACTGATAAAAATGGAAATTCTCTTGATGTGAGACATTATTTTAGAGTTTTTGCAACAGAACCAGTTGAATATCATATGAAGTATACTTTTAATGAAGTATGTACTTAATTATAAAATAATAAAACTACAATAATTAAATTTAAAAATGATTTATATTTATGTTATTTTAGCTTGGAACATATAATGTGACTGCAGAAACTTCATGCTCAAACACTGGTTCAGTCAATATTATTAAAAAAGAAATACTAGTATTTTCAGACTTTGGATACTTTAATGTATCTGTACATCCAACATTAATTGCAGTTGGTGACAAATATACTATTAAAATTATTACTTCAGGAGGAATTGATATTGATTTAGTTTGGGATTATAAAAATGGGACAACAGAACAAGAATTCATAAGCTGTAAGTTTAATAAAATGTTCTATACATTTATATATTACAAGTGCACTTAAATTAGAATATTATAAATAAGAAAATTTCTGAAAATTTGATTTAGATTTGAGTTTGCTCAGAGCAACAAATTGATGATTTTACTAAATTTGCCATTTGGCCATTAAATTTATTACTATTAAATATTTTAATTATAAAGTGTTACGTATTATCCGAAGACAGTCTATAAGAAAATGGCATCTAATAGAAAATGTTTTGTATATCACAATAGCATATTTTTAAACTATATTAAGAAATTTTCAAAATATTTATCTTTTATTGCTTGTTTAAGAATTTTTTCTGTATTAAAATGTATAGTTTAAAGGGAAGGGTTAACAGAAATAATTTTTTAGACTTGCACTATTGATAATAGTTTTCTACAAACACTTGAGATTATTTTAAAAATAGTAATGAATATCTATATAAAACTATTATTTAATGAATAATGTTGTAATACTGATTATTCATTTATCTATCACTAATGCTACATGCATAAAACATTTATCAAGACTTCAAGATAACAATATTATTAATTATGTAAGTTCAAAACTCTGCTTTGTTGAAGCTTAGTAACTTAAATTACCATATTTGCCAGCTTATAAGATGCATTTTATTCCCAAAAAATATTGTCTGGAAATAGGGTGCTACTTATATGCCAGCAAATATGGTAAGTATCACTTTCTCAAATAATATTGAGCAATCAAGTCCCTCATTGACAAAAACAACAACAAACTGGCTAAAATAATTGAGTTAGTTTTGAGTCTTTATTTATAAAAAATTGGAGTTTATTCATTTTTTTTCAACAATATTATTTTCACTTACATCATATGATCAATAAAAATTTATGTATGCAGAATTATTGATAACTGTGATCAAAAATAACTCTTAAAATTTTATTAATTGCAAAAATATCATTAACATGGACCAAAAAAATCAATAATGTGATGAATATTCAGATATTTATTATTTTATCCATTTTATTTCTTTTTTATATTTTAGTAGTAATATTTATATATATAATATTCTATTTTANAATAAAAACAAATTTTTTATCTTCAAATATCAATTTTACACATATTCTATACATTTTTAAAAACTATTTCATTTTTTAAAAACTTGTAATTAAAAATTTAAATAAATAAAAGTTTATTTTAATTATTTTTCATAAATTTATATTCCTATTAATGATGATTGTTTTTTCAGCTATTCCACCACTTTTTTCAAAAGATATTGTATGTTTGGAAAAAGGAGATCATACAATAGAAATCATTGCTTCCAATGACAATGGCAGTGTGAGTGATATAGTGACATTCACATGCATATACCCTGTTACTGATGACTGGAAACTTAAATCTGATTCACCACAATGTATTCCACCTGGTAAAGTTAATTGTTATATAAATATTATTAATTAAAAATATATTTAATATTTTAACTTGTATTTGTTTGTGTTCTGATAAAGAACATTTAATTGAGAATATGTTTGTCTAAAATTTTCATTCTGCAACTGTCTATTATGTTCTAGTTTTTGACTCAAAAAAGATTAATTATGATGATAATTTTTATTAAATATAAATCTTAATTTTATATGTGTGTATTTTTAAATTATTGTAGCAATTACATCAAAACTAAATTTTCTTTAAATTACAAAGAAGCTTTAGAACGTTTTTTTTCTGTTTTCCTTTTAAATGTTAAATGATGCAAGGTTTAAATGTTTGTTTAAATGATTGCAAGGTTTAAATGCAAGGTTTGAATGCAAAGGTTTAAATGTTTGTTTAAATGATTTTAAATGTTATTAGTTGTTATAGTTCATGCATGGAAAGAGTAGACATGAGTTAGCCTGAGCTGAAAGCATCTATGACAAATGTAAGGTATGGAAGGAGATGCGGGAGTTGATACATGGATCAAAGTAATAAAATTTGTAAAGTAAAATAATAAAATTATGTATGATAAAGGCAGTATAAAAATTTTATAAATATATAAAAAACAAAACTGCTGAAAGAGATCAAATCTAAGTATTAATTTTCATGTCTCCTTCAGCAGTGCCCATGTACTATAAAAATGGAGGACACAAGTTATGATAAAGGGCATCATACATACATTATGCATGAAGGTGTAATCCCTTTATGCCGTTGCAGGTTTTTGGGCTATACATATTTTTTTTTTTTTTTTGCTTGTGGTGTGTGGAGGATTGGCAGCACTGCAGTGAGAGGGAAAGGGTATTTAAGGAAGTGAGGATTGGCAATGGCATCTTTTTTCTGGCTGGTGAGAGGTTACACGGATCAAAAAGATAAGAAAGATCTACATTTTTGTGTTAAGGTGTCCTTAAGAACTGCGTGGTTGGTTAAAGCTATATATCAATTTGTATTATCAGACTGAAAGTGAAATCTATTTGCATTGACAAAAATACTCACTGGATGCTAGAACTTTGTGTTAAAATTAGTGAATTTTCAGTAGTGAACATTGCCTGAGAAGTATTTTGGAAGAGATTAGTCTTATCTGATAGCTCAGATGCCTCTCTCTTTCATTTAACTCTGATCTCTTAAAGATATTTCTCTTGGATACCTCTTATAAGTTATAAGCATTGTTGCTGGATAGTCAGTTCATCTTTCATTTCAATTGGATTCTTGAACTGTCATCAAAACTTTACAGAGCCATCCAGGGATCAGTTCTTTTTCCAGAGAAGATTTTCTTACCTGTAGGACTTGTATCATACCCAACTCATACAGACAAATTCATCTGGTACATAGGTGTCTCTATATGTGGCCTAGAGAACAACTTGTAAATTCTTTTGTATATATTACCTGTACATAAATTTAATTATAAGTGATTTTAATTCATCTGTCTTCTTTATCTCATGGTAACCAAACCTACACACCCATGCAATAGTCCCACTGCAGGTTATTGTGATTTCCACACCTTGACATAACCAACATATATCAAAATCATCTTAATCAAATAAAGCAGTACCTCGGTACTCAATTAAACAGTCACAACCCACTAGAACAAATTATCAGTTAATAACAAGTATAATTATTTGTGGCATAGTAAACACTAGTATTGTGTTTTATTCCAAAGACACATGGCAAATTTTTCATCAAATTCCTTTATTAGTTGAGTCGACTCAACTAATAAAGGAATTTGATGGATATAAAATATAAAAAGGACACTGTTTCAAAAAACAAATCAAGTATAATTATTTTAATTTTGTCACCAGTAAAAAGATTTCTGTGATAAAAACAAGTAACTAATTTAAAAATAAAATGAAACGTTTAAAGCTCTCTGGGATTAAGAAAAGGGCAACCTGACGACAAAGGGGATACATGCTCCAAGTACCCAAAGGAGACCGTGGGACCCATACATTGGGTGCTCCTGGTCTCCTTCCATATCTTTGATTTGATGTAGACCCTTTTAGCTCAGGCTGACTCGTTTCTACGCTTTTGCTGCATGGACTGTAGTATTTCTTTTTATGAGTATTGTTTTGATTTTAATGAAAACTCATTGTGATTTTAATATATTGTAAACAAAAATATTAATATTTAAATGAAAATTCATAATGTGCATATATTGATCATGACAGCTTCCTAATATATCAGGTTAAAGTGAAAAGATGAAATTTAGGCATTTTGAAAAAAAAAAAACTTTATTGATAGTTCACTTGACATTGATTTCAGTTCACGATCAATATCAAAGAATCAAGGAATGTTATGGATAATCTATAATTGTTAACAGCTTTTACAGATTATCCAAATAATCAATAGGTAATTTAAAGCATAAAATGTGTTTTCAGGGTTTTTCTTAATAAATATATTTATCAATTATCAATATTTAATAAAATATAAAAATTTGAAATTATTTCAAATTATAATTTATAAACTTTTCTGCTGTAAACATAATACTACAAATAATTTTTTTCTTTATAGGAAATATAACTTTTACTTTAACTTATCCTGAAGGAAAATATTTTCCAACAGATGGCATAGCTAGAATTAATTACGGTGCAGATAATACTTTTAAAAACATTAATATTCCAACTACAGGAACAGGGGCATGGGAAACAAGTTTTGAATATACGTATCGATATTTAAATGAATATAATGTAACAATGATAATTGAAAATGAAATCAGTGACATATATCTTACATTAAATGTTAGTAAATTAATTATTTTAAATATTTTAACATGTAATTTATTAATATTAGATATTATGTTTTAGGTCACACTTAATCAATGCTTTGTAAATTTCACTGTTAAACCAAAGTTTGTACCAAATGAGAAATCTGATCTTCAAGATGCTGTAGAATTAATTGGCCCCTATAGCTATGATGCTCCCATTGATAGACCATTCTATTTTGAAATGCAGCCTGAAAATGGTGAGTATTTAAATTATCATTAACAAACTCCATAGATCAATAAACTGTACATTTATGCTTATTGGAATCTAAAAAATATATTTATACTCACATGATTAAGCACATTGATTTTTTGGATTGATATATTCAATTTCAGAATCCAATTTGTTATATTCTATTCAAACATTTCTACATTTTCAGAATACTTCAAAATCCAGCTAATGATGTGCATGCTCTCTTCTAATACCAAATAATTATGCTATATTTTCTTTTACTTTATGCCAATCATTCTCCTGTTATTTTCCTTTTTTTATGCCTTTACCATCTGGTTTTACTTGAAAAATCATAATGTCAATTCAAGTTGAGATGAATTTGTGGATGATGGAAAAGGTCAAAGTATATGAAAAAAGTTTTAAAAAATGAAATGATTAATGTGAGAGAGGAGGGATGATTAATAATATATTAGCAATGTGGAAGAGGGTAGTAAATTTAGGAATAAAAAAGATAGAAGAATGTTGACATGAAGTAAAAAAAAAAAAAGTATAGTTTAATTTGGCATTGAAAGACAACATGCACATCTTTAGCTTGATTGAAGTATTTCAGAAATACAGGAAGATGTTTAAATAGAATTTAACAAATTGGATTTTGAAGATGGACAGATAAGCCCAAAAGTACTTAATTATGTAAATACAAATATCATATTTTTTATATTCCAATAAGCAGAAATGTGTACTATTTAAAATTATGTTCATTTTTGGTAAACAAGAAAATGTAGAATATAGTTTGTGCTGTAATATACTCATTGACAGAAAAGTTACTTGAGAAAGAGGTGTTGTAATCAAATCAAACTTTATTAGTGCAAGCATAACAATAATGGCAATAAGTGCCTTTTGCCTAGATACATATGGCAATACACTCAGGCATAGAGACATATAGACACCACTCTTATGCTATCCTTTGACACATTTACCCATAGATTTTGCAACTGTCATTCCTCACACTCATAGAAGACCAAAACTAGCATCCAATCTAGTTCCACAAATGCTCAATGAGTTAAAAGTTTGGAGACTGGGCAAGCCAAGGAAGTGTAACAGAAAAATTTGAAAAACACACCTTTACATACAGTTCTGGTCTCATTTTTCTTACTGATAAATGTTTTTAACTCCTTTGATAAGCCTGCTTTGGATTCTCAAGGATTCTAAATGCTAATGTTTTGTATTGGAATATCCACTCAAACATTGATGTGTCTTCTAAGACTTTTTTAAAATATAAAACATTGATATTTAGAATCTTTCACAGGTCTGAAGTGGCTTATCAAAGGAAATGAAAACGTTTATCAGGAAAGAAACAAGACTGGAATTGTACTCAAAGATGAGTTTTATCAAATATTTAAATGGTATTCTGGGTTGGATTCTATTAAACTTATGACAGAGCCATTTCTGGGAAACCATAGTTGTGTGTAATTGAGCATTATCTTGCTGGAAAATAGCTATTTGCATTCCTACCATAAAAGGCAACATAAGACAATACTTGAGTTTTCTGAAGTCAATGATATTGTGAAATCTATGATTTTTATGCAGATGTCGAAAAAACCCTTTGTAAACAACTCCGATGAGAAAAATACTCTTGGTGAGAATTATATCGGAGGTCACCGTTTGTTTTCACAATTAGGTGGGAAAGTTCACACTTGGTTGATCAGAATGCACCATTAGTGTCAACAGAAGTTGATCACATGACTCCTTTCCCACAAAGAACGTATAAAAGCACGAGCCCCCAGAAGCTCCGGGTGACCAAAGGAAGTTATACTTATTACTGTGTGCATCTTGTCTCCATACACCGGACATTGCAACTGAAGGGACATCGCCATATGACAGCCATTCAAACTTCCATGATTATTGCCATTCTACAGTTCCTGCGCTGACTACGATTCATATGGCCCATTCAACGAACGCATATTAGTCATATCCTTATAGAGGTATTTGTATTTAGAGCATTGTGAACTCTCTCTCTCAGGATAGCCATTAGAGCTGTTAGAGCAGTCTGTTTTTATAGTTAACTCATATTTAACCTCATTTAGCCTTTATGTATTGTTATAGCCTCTTGTATCTTAGCTCAATTATTCAAATAAATGCTTGTTTATTTTGTTAAACCTGTCTCCTGTCTCTAAAAGACACTTGCTAGCTTCCTCTCCTCCCTCCCCACTTGATTTGCTCTCCTAAGCCATCCTATGTCCGCGAGATTGGGTTTTACCAACTTGTTGCCGCATAAGTGGTCATTACGGATTTGCCCAGTGGCCCTTGGCATATCTCATAATATTGGGATACTAATGACAGGATGCATAGCAGTCACCATGCATGAAAATTTGCCTATGTTAGTCACCTGCCAATGTACAGAAAGAAATGGTTTTGTAGCAAAGCTTCCACCTGCCTCTGGATGATGGACAAAAATGCCTTTGAAGTTGTTTATGCTTGTCTGACAATCAGAAAAACATTTCTCTTGATAGTTAGTCCAGAGCCTGCATCTCATATAATGTATGCCCTCATAAATCCACCAGCTCCAACACCTCATAGTCAGGCCAAACAGCCGATAGTAGGCAATCTGTTGAAATGGCCATCCTGCTTCCCTCAGCTTGATGATGTAGTTTTTCTCAAACTCTGTCAGCTGTACATAATGTTTGACTGGATTGTACAGCCATTCCTGGCATTCAAATAACTCTAAAAAGCAGATACACTGAAAATTCTGAACACATGAGCCTCTGTGAGTATTTTTATACAATAAGCAATTTTAAGGCATTCTGGTAGTATTACCCAGCATACAATCAAATCACAACAGTATTTAGTTACATACCTGTTTGAGACATAACTGTATGCCATGTTTTGTAGTATTTGAACAATTCTGTCTGGATGCATAATTTTTTGTCAATGAGTGTATTTATCATAAGTAAACAAAAAAGACCACTACAGATCAATAATTTTAAATATTTAGCAAATATCAGTACATAAGTTTTGATATGATTTAAAGTTCTTCTGCCCTAAATTATTGCAGTTGAAATTGGTGTCAAATATGCCCTGTTTGTTACCTATATTTTTTTTTATAAGGCAATGTATTGTAACAATGTGAAGTATTTGTGTATATGTGTATTTACTTTTTTTGTTCTCATACTTTTTTGTCTTTCTGCTCTTCAATATTTCTTTCTTTCTCTTTTGTTTGACTATCAAGCACTTACTGTAAACAGGGTGAGAGGACTATTTTTTAAATTAACAAATGGAAAAAAAAAGAAAAGAAAGAGAGGAAGTAGAACATAATAAACAAAAAAATCTAGCAACAAGTTGCATAACTTTTCCAACTATATGAGATTTTATTTAAAAAATAATTTTTATATTATTAATTATAATGAATAAGTTGAGCGTGGCATAATCTGTTAGGCGATTTTTTACAAAAATTATATATATTATTAATTGTTATAAAATGTTAAAAAGCTTAATTTTGAGCATAGAGATGAGTTTTATAAAAAAAATTGTAAATGATGATAATGAGTAAAATCTTCACTAACTCCAATTCCACTTGAGATATGACATATTTACCTTTTCCAATCCCTTTGATATTTACCTTTACCAATCCCTTGGAGCTTTAACCACCTAAATTTAATTAGCATTAATGCCCTTTATACACAAGCTACCATGAAAAATTTTGTTTCTTCATCACTACCCTATCCTGTTTCTTTTATTTTTTAACTTTTTTGAGTTCAGAGGGTCTCAAAACATGAAGATTTGCAAAAAACTTGGATGGTCAAATTTGATACTATTCCAGTACTTTCCCTTGTTATATATACATAACAGCTGGGAAAGTAAAGATGAGAATGTCTGATCAGGTGTTGTGTGGGAGGACTAAAATCTAGAGAGGGTGAGAGGTGCATTTTGGGTTGGATAACAAATCATTGACAAAGGTGGCCATCTCTGAATAGTACAAAAGATGAAAATAGTTTATTTTTTCTTAAGTTTCCTGACTATTATATATGAGGAAAAGCACAGTGATTGAAGCTTTGAAGCTTAATAACTCCTGTGCTTTTTTGACGATTAAATGTCAAGGAGGTGTGGAGATAAAGGGGTCATATGTCATATCTTGAATGGGGTTGGACTTAATGAAGATTTCACTCATTATAAACATTTATAATTTTTTATAAAACTCATCTCTCCCCTCAAAATTAAACTTTTTGCCATTTTATACTAATTAACGATATGAAAAAATTTTTAAATAAAATATCTTAACAGATGGTACCATCATAATTTTAAACTTTTTGCTTGGAAAGTTAAGCAACTCGTTGCTGGATTTTTTTTCTATTTTGTATTAAAGGACAATATTGTCAATAGTACTCAATCCAAGAAATTGATAAAAGAAATTAAGCAAGGAAATTAAGCAATTTTGTCTTTACCTGATTTAGTGCTGGTGATCCTTTGGGTTTGTAAAGAGTCAGATTTCTATCAATTCCTCTTATTTCTTCCATATGCTCCTAGTTTTAGATAAAAGCACAGATACTCATACATATTCATTTATATATATATAAATTTTTTTGAAGTATTATTATGTTAAAGTATATTATTAACCCATGATTGCTTGTGGTAGTGGCAGTTTTCTGCACTTACTAGTTTTTTGTGATAGCTTTTCACCAAATTGACTTATTTAGATGTGCTTCCATGATATCCTTATGCTACCTGCTATTCATATGACTGTATAAAAATTTGGTTAAAAATTTTTTTTTACTTATCACAGGTCCTCAAAAAACTGCTATGAAAATTTGCCATTTTATGCTTGTTCTCATGTAATTTCTTTTCCATATGATTGCATATGTATGATGGTAATTTTCAAGCCTCCATGACTGATGTCATTTTTAATGACATCCATCTTGGAGATCATGATGTTATGGATTTTTTTCATAGACTTTTTCAAGGCACATCATGACATTGCAGTTTGCAAGTCACTATGATCTTCAACACTTGTTTGTATACAGTACTATGACTTTCAATAATTTAAATTTTTTGCAGCTTCAGTTTGTACCTGAAAAATACAGAAAAATCATTTTCTGATCCTTCTGAGAAATGCCTCAACCCTTCCATCAATCATTTCCAGATGAACTCATTTCAATATCTCTATATTCCAAATTAAACATCTATAACGAAATACAGGTATACCTTGCCTTACGTTGGTAATTGGTTCCAGGAGAGACAACTTAAGTCGAAAAACGACGTAAGTCGAATTTACTTGTCACTAGGCTAAACCACAAATAATCATTCCTGGTTCTGTATTTTATTTATAAATGCATTTTTAATAATACATGGTTAATAAGAATCTATTTTAAGCTTACAAACAAATAAATTTTAGTTTTTAATATAGTACAGAAAAAAGTAATCTAAATTTACGAATTCATGTACTATACGTACAAGTACATACTTGTAAATGTACATGTTTACAATTTGGCAATGTTTAAGGTACATCGCAGACTCGACTCTTTTTTTGTGAATGTGGTTTGCTCTAAGACATTATAAAATAAGATGATTTTGTAAAGTTAAATAACAAATACAGTTATTAAAATTATCTTGAGACAGTAGAAAATAAACTAATTTATATTAAATTTACCAATATCAAGTGGCACTGACAATGATGCAAATGGTAGATATTGGAACTACTGTGGAAAATGCCAATATTGAGCACTTAAAGACCACTAAGTAAGACAACAACACAGTCTTTATCATGACGTCACACTACGGAACCTGTTACCGGTGCTCCGTACGAATGTGCTAAAATATCTTGACGAACGCCCAATTGTGGACAAGGTTGTGCCCAACAGTTACGCCCGATTGTGGACAAGGTGAGAGCGCCCACGAGAAAGTTAGAAAAAGCCATACACAACCTTCTGACTCCCCACCTGGAAGACTACCCCTACAACGTGAGTAAACCGACCGACCTCATCCGCCTCCTGCAGGACCTACCCTCCCCACCAAAGTTCATGACAGTCCTGGACTTCAAGTCTATGTACCCCTCAATAGAACTACCCCCAGCCTTCTGCTCCCTCAGAGATTTCTTGTTTAATACTGTTCAAGACCGAGCACTACACCAACAGGTACTCGAGGTGGCCCATCTGGCATGTTACGACTCCGTGTTTAAATTCGGCGACACTATCTACCGGCAAAAAAAGGGCGTACCGATGGGTAGCCCGCTCTCGGGCGACCTCTGCGAAATGGTCGTCAGGCAGCTGGAGACCAAGGCCCTCTCGCCTTTCCTTCCTAGCATCCTCGTGTATAAACGATATGTTGATGACATCCTCATCTTATGGAAGGAGATACCCGACATAGCATCCTTCGTCAGAACCGTTAACGACAACCCCTTCGGCCTGACGGTCGAGCTGGAACAAGCTAGCGCAGAGGAAGTACATTTCCTCGACATCGGAATAAAGATAGTAGGACCCACCATCCAAACAGCCGTATACCACAAGCCCTCGTCCACCCCCACGTACATACCAGCTGATTCCTGTGACCCGTTCGCATACAAGGCAGCCGCATTTAGAGCTCTTGTGGAGAGGGCGTTCTCACACTCATCCACCAAGCAAGCCCTGACGAATGAATTAGACCGCATCAAAAAAATAGCAACTGTACACGGCTTCCCGAACATAACGCACCGCTTAATTGAACAGTACCAGCACCGGAAACGCACCCTAACCGCAGCGACCGCCGCCGACCCGCAACGAGATAACCCGACACGGATCCCCATCACATACAACCCGCACCTCAAGACTATACATAGAAGAATAGCCAAAGAGCACGGGATTCGACTGGCATACAGAAGATGCCCCACGATTTTCCGCATCCTAAGAAACGATAAAGACCCTCCCGATCGCACCAGACTCCCCGGTATCTACTCTATCCCGCTCCATGACAATAGACAAAACGCAGAGCTACTGTACATCGGCTCAACCAAACGCTCTTTAAGCACCCGCCTACGTGAACACCAAGCGGATATCCGGCACGGCAGGCTGACCACAGCCCTAGCCACTTATGCATCCGACCCCGAAGTCGAGGTGCACTTCGAGAAGGCTACCATTATTGTCAACACGCCCCACCAACAGCAGCTTAGATGGCTGGAAGCCGCGGCTATCCACAACGCTGACCGGCTAACTGCCTGCATCAACCGGAAAGAGGAACTAACCTTGTCTCTGGCCTGGCAATCGCTATTGGATGCCAACCCGCCGTTTCCTCCCCCTGCCGCACGACCGCACACACCGGAAGAGACCCACCCCCTCGAAACCGACACCCGATCCTGGAGAATAATATACACTCCGTCCGGGGAATTCCTTCAGTTGACCTGAAGAAGAGCGGTTGGAACGCTTGAAAACGTTCATCAAGATATTTTAGCACATTCGTATGGAGCACCGGTAACAGGTTCCGTAGTGTGACATCATTTTCATCCCAGTGCTGTGGATAGAATAGTTTCTGCATTACAGTCTTTATCTCCATATTAACTGTAAGGAAGAGAGAAGAAGATAACACAGTCACAGGTGTTTTCGTGTTTCATTCTCTAGGATTTATGATGATTATATTAACATTTACTGTAAATGTACATATTTTAATATGATTTTGTGCGCTTTAACGCTTTTCTAGTGATATAACGACTTCAATATTTGTGGCGGACAGACATAAAGTCGAATAAAATGACTTTATTCAACTTTATGTCTTAAATGATTTTATTATTAAAGGATTTTTATTTTTCCATATATTTTTTGAACAACAAATGACGTATAATCAAGAACGACCTGTACGACCTCGAGAACGATCGAGGTATACCTATACTGTACAAGTTGGAGATATTTATTTTCAGATCTTCTGATGTCAATAGAACATGAATATTGCTCCAAACTTGAACTTATTTTACATTATTGGACATTGGTTTGTAAACAAAACAATATCTCATAAACAATGTTGAAATTAAGCATGTGAAGAAGACACATCACAAGATTACCATCAAATTTGAGGAATTACATATGAAAAATTAGCAGAAAATCACTGCCTTATGCATACAACAATACTTAAAAAAAAATGCATGTAATCATGGGTTAATAAATGGCATATAAGTATAAGTATTAAAATAAATTAAAGTTAATTTAACACTTAAATTTGCTTAAATTAAAATTTGCAGAATATTATGATTACTTCCTTGTGGATTATTCAAATGGAACATTAGTAAAAAACAGCAGTGAAAAATTAATAAATTTTAAATTTAATGAAGTAAGTTTAATAAACTAATTTTTATATATAATGTATAAAATTATATTATTTTAAAACATTTACCACATATGCTGACATATTAGTCAACCTCAAGCAGTGTTGTGGAGTCAGAGTTAGTAAAATTCTTTCAACTCCAGTGACTCTGACCCTGAATTTACTGTTGGTAAAATGTAAAATATGGAAAATACTTTTTAATTAGTATCTAAAGAAATTTGTTAGAAAATGGACACTTCAGTAAATTTAGATATCAAAATATATTCACCTGTAAAAGCCATTTCACACCAAAATTTTATGCTGATCACATGCAATGTGCTCTATACTTTCAGAAAATAGCTTTTATAATTTAAATGAATATTTTCACATTGCCTAGAAAGTTGTATTTGCTATAAAACGCACACCAGACTAAGTATGTTTTTGCTATTACCCAATAAAAATTACAAAACATGGTGCAATACTCAACTGACTTTGCATTTGTAAAAACATTCAACTTATATAATATAAAGTTTAACCCCTTAACTGATACTCAAGGCACATGTCCTGCTTGTTCCCTAATGTAATTATAGCATTAAATTTTCCAGTAATTATAGGATGTGGGAAAAATACTAAAATCTATTAAAAATTTAAAAAATTAACCAGATATAAGTTCTGAGAAAGAAAATTGTTTTATATAAATTACAAATTATTAAATAATTTTAGAATAACTCATACAATAAAAGTAATTTTGATATAATCTTGTTAATAAATAAAAATTTTAATTAAGGTTTTATTCTCTTTTTAAATACTCTTAGATTAAATTAAGATTTAAAATATAACTATAAACAATAAGTTTAAATGTTTATTTTTTCAGGTTGGTATCTATGATTTTTCTTTTTATTTGATTTATGGAAATGGAAAAAATGGCCCTGTTAATAAAACTGTGAGAATATTGGATTATGTGAAAGGTTTACATGCAAATGACACTAATAATGGCTTTTGCGATGTTGAACGTGGAGCAAATGTTACCATTTACATTGAACAGTATGATGAATATTCTTGTCTGTTGATTGATGCTCAAGATGGATCTGTTCCTGTTGCATTTGGTGATGAAGATGTTTGCATTTATTCATATAATGATGCATTTAATCATGAAGGCAAAATACCATCATCTAATATGATGTAAATTCAGTTTTAAATTTAATATTTTCCAATATTATAATTATAATTTTTGAGTTTTTATGTACATTAATTCAAAAATATAGCAATTGTGATAAAATAAATGACAATGAAAAACCAACATATTTCAAATCCTCAAGAAATACAATACAGTCTCAAAAAGAAATAAAAATATTTTTAATAAATAAAAAAGTTTATATTTAACATTATAAAAATGTTTTTAAAAGATTTAAGCTTCATCTTTAAATTAAAAGTGAATCTTAAGTTGATTAGAAGTGTGTTTACAGTTGACCCCCCTATAACTGTTGATAATTCCGTTTTATATGAATTCCATGTTGTACGAGTCACTTAGATTTTACAAATACGTGTGCCGGGCTGTGAACGGTTTACGTATTTGTAAAATCTAAGTGACTCGTACAACATGGAATTCATATAAAACGGAATTATCAGCAGTGTTATAGGGGAGTCAACTTTACTTGTTTTTGATATTTTTATTTCTTGAGTTATATTAAAATTTAAGTGTGAGCATTTGTATATACAATGGAGTCCTGATTAACTAAGATCTGTTTAACTGTAGTTCCTCATTATCTGAAGTGAATTGTGGAAATGTAACTTGTCAATGAGTACCTTATTAACAGTTTATTTCAAAAATCTTGACTAGGTAATGCCAAGATTATTTTAAAGAAGCACTAGAAATTTACTTTACTTCTTATAGCAATATGAATTTTAAAAAAGATTAAAGAAATTTTAATTGTAATTTTATAACAATAATCCTGTATTTTTTTAACCACTTTCTACCAAACATTCTGTATTATCCAAGTTTTTGAATATCCAAGTCCTGCAATCTACATTATCTTAATCATGACTCTGCTGTATAAGGAAACATTTGTTATATATATATTTATACTTTTAATTTTTTTTAATGAAGAAGACATTTAAGAAAGCAGAAAATGTTTCTCAATATTAATTTGCTTTTCTAAAATTTAAATTCAAACATAATGAATTGTATTACATTTCTTTCAATAACTTAGGCTGTATAATACTGTATTTGCTAAATGTCACAAAAATGACAAAAATTAATTTTTATAATAACAATATATTATTTTTTTGGCTGACAACATTGTACAGTTTTTTGCCAACAAAAAGTTCTTTGTTTTCCAAATTTCTTGTACATGCTAGAATAATCTTATGTGTATATACAGTACTTGTGTATAGAGTGGTAGATTAAGACCTTCTGAGTCTCTAGGCACAGAAGATTGGGGACTCCTTTATATATTTTTACAACATTGTAAACTAATAAAACTTAATTGTAGCTATAGAATTATTTACAAACTATGATATTTAATTGCTTTAAACATCATAGTTTGTAAATAATTGCTTTATTTTCTCCAATTTTGGGTCTCCCAAAATCCAGAGCCCATAGGCATGTGCTTCACGTGCCCAATGGAAAATCCAGCAATATATTTGTGTCTTTAGTAAGCAGTAGTATGAAGTATGAATAAAGAGTGAATTATTTAACAAAATTAAATTTGAATGAAAAATGAATCATTTAATACAACAATAATTAAATAAAATATCAGATTATTTACTTTTAATTAATTGCTTCCATCACACATAATAAAGAGCGTTCTGCTCGAAAATACCCAATTTGATTTGGCTATAAAAATTAATGGTTAAAGATATAAGTTCAACAAAACTATTATGTGAGAGAAAAACTCACCAAATTTCATTGAAAAAAATCATCACATCTCTGTCTGCTCCAGCAGTCACAGTGACAACATCAAAGCAGTAGGCAATTTCTAGCTGTGTATACTGCAATGTCTTGCTTCACAATGGTGATGACTGCAATGATGCACCAAAGATCCTGATGATCTCTGACCAAAGCTGCATAAACTATATCTTTTACATAACCCCACAGAAAGAAATCTAGATCATTTCTTGGTGGCCATGCTATCAGGCATACCAGACCATGTCCTGTGCTTTCTCCTGTGGCAAAGCCATGACTGGACAATAATGCTCACAATTTTACTTCTGTGCCATTTTGCAGTATCAAAAATCTCTAAAAAATTTGATGAGTTTTTACACTAGATGCTACTTGTTGCTGTGATATATTTTAAACCATTTCTTATGGCAAATTAAAATTGGGTACTTTCAAGCAAAACACCCTGTATATTAACATCAAAAGTAAAAAAATGTTTAAAGATTTTTAAAATCTATTTTTCTATTCCATTATTTACTTACATTCGCCATTGAAAATCAAAAAATAATCTCTAATATATTGAAATACAAATAAGAAATAAGTTTTTAATATTTAATATGTATACTGTAAATATTTTGTTTGTAAATTTAGGTATTATCACCAATTTGAAGAAGAAGGAGATTTTGATATAAAGGTAGAAATATTTAATAGTATTTCAAAAGAAATAAAAGAAGTGGGAATAGGCTGTGAAATGGCAAAAGAATTGGAGAGTATAGTAAAAATTGTATCTGCAAAAAGAACTTGCAAAAAACCAGCAATGGTAATTAAGTTATAAATAAATCCATTAATAATAATGATAATATTTAATAATTAAGTTATCTTACAAATAATATCCTCTTAAGTATTAGATAGTAAGTGTTAATCAAATTTATAAAAACTTCAATTTTAATTAAATATTTTATAATTGAATTAATTGTTTTTGCACACAATTATTGTAATAAAGAAGCATAAATTTAACTTACTGAGAAAGATGAATCTTTGATTACGTTAATGAAGATAACTAGTAGGTTATCTGTGTTTAAAAATCAATTTGAAAGTGGCCACAGCTTATACAATGAAGTATGTATCTATGTTAATAATAATAATAATGATATTTTTAATTTTTTTCAACATTTTTCTAACAGTGGCAATTCCCCAACTTAATAATTTTTTCTTGAAGCACCCCTACTTCTTTATCAATATAGAGTTACTGTAGTTTCAGTACTTTTAGTAATAAAAGTAAGAAGTATTATGGCATTGCTTAGCACTATATTTCTCAGTATTTCACATCAACAGTCTGGTCATGTGATGATTTCCAGGTTTTCTTCACAAATCTAACATTTAAATAGTGACAAGTTTCCTATAGAAAGTCTGTTAAATAAAATAAGAAATGAATAGAGTGCTGTGTAAAATATAATCAAGTATGAAAGATTTATTTTTTTATTATAGAACTAAATATAATTTATAAGTTCAGATTTCCTTTCTGGACAGAAATAATAAACAGAATAAAAAAAGAGACAAAAGATCATTAAAGAAAAAAATCAGAAGCAAGTGTGAAAGTTGAAGACACTACACATGAAAAGGCGTGCCAGAGACAATATTTTCTGTGCATCTCAAATAACTAAAGTGGATAACAATGAAAAATATACTTATAAAACTAAACTAAAGCTCAACTATGGCATGTAAGATTGGGTCATTCTAGAGTTAATAGCACAGGAAAAATTATTGTGATTACATCACAGTAACTTGTGTAATCACAAGGCAATTTAAAACAGATGTGTGTTATGCTGTGGGATGAGTTATTTTCAATGATCATAATTAAAGAATAGGTTTTCAGAACTCTCTGTGGACAGAACTATTGGATAAATCTCAACTAAATTTGGTATACAATGCTGTCCTGAATATATAGTTTCAATTTTTATGAAAAAATCTTACTTCAAAATTTAGCTGCCAAGAAAAAATTTGGTACTACTATTCTCTTAGTGTTTGTATTACATATGTCTACTAATTAATTTTTGAGTATAAAAGGAGTTGCGAAATGTTCTTTACAATACTTTGATAGGTGAACTGTCATAGTGTTTACTTTTCTGATTGTGCATTATTTGTTAAATAAATTCTTCTGTCAACAAAACAGAAATGGCAGCTCAGCACCTAAGGTTTACAAAAAGATTCTGTGAAGGCCTATTCTTTATGATCATCCTGTGAATTATAAAATTGAAGTTTCCTGGATTATGAAATGAAATTAACAAGTATATTTTTCCAATTTTAAAACATTTTAATATAATTCTAATGTTAAGTTATATNTGTTTTGTTATTCTAATACATCATTTATGCTTTTGTAATTTATTAAAATTTATTAAAAAGATAATTAAAATTTTATTAGTAATTATTTTTCCTTTTTTTAAATAAATGTTTGTTTTTTTTAATAGTGGTTAAGGAGTCAAGCAATAAATTTACATAGTGTTACTATATTCAATTTAACTGAAAGATATAGATATTTTCGTGAATGGAAGATATTTGAAGCTGATGCAAATGGACATACCTTAAGAGAATTAGATACTAGTTTATTACGAAAAAGAGAAAGTGAATGTCTTTATATTCCTCCAAGATATTTTGAAATCGGACTTTATAAAGTTACAGTATTTATAACTATTAAAAGTAAGTTATTGTCTTAAATGTAGTTTTAAACTATAAATTAGTATGTAGAAATAATTTATGTAGATCAATGTTTTACTTAATGATCAATTGTTATTACCAAATGATCTGCCAGATTTTTATCAGGCATCATTATCGTTAATTAATAATTCAAAACAAAGCAATTTAGCTAGAAGTAGACAGTTAAGCCACAGTAGAGCAATAGACGATAGAGGTAATCAGCTTAACCATATACTTCTATTATTAAATTGCTTTGTTTCAGATGAAAACCATGTGTCCTGGAGCAAGACTTAAATCTGCAACTCCTGCTTATTGTGTAGTTGTGTTTCCAGTTGCACTACCTGTCTAATCTCTACATCTAGAACTATTATTCTAACACATCTGCACAGTAAGTAGGAATTGTGGCGCCAGACCAATTCTTTTATTCCAGAATATACTAAATTAAAATTTATATATAATTATTAAAATTATCGTAAGATGACAGCTTAACCATCTTCCTCTAGCCAAATTGCTTTGTTTTGGATTATTAATTAACCTTAATACAGCTCAATAAAAATCAGGCATATTATTTGGTATTACTATTGTATCAGATTATGTATGTTGTTATAGTGTTAGAGTTAAATATAAGCTGGATAAACCATGACTTAAAAGAAGATTAGCATAAACTTTTGCCGGTCCAGGTTTCAAAATTGTGCAGGGCAAAAAAATTGCATTTATACATTCTTCTGAATTTTATAATAATAAATTAATTATTATAAGTACAAAGTGCAAGTACAGTACATACCTACAGGAGCATTGAGAGAGAGGAGATGGGAATTTTTCCCCAGGCATGAAGAAGACTTAGGTGCTTTTAGTGATTCCTATACCTATAAATTAATGTTATTTTTACTAACAAAATCTTTTTAAACTGTTTTTTATTAATAAAAAAACATTCTATGTATTTCATTTGTTCAAAATTAAGAAATGCCAAAAGGGATCCATAAAAGGCAAATGGAGCACACTGTATCATGCAAGCTCTCAACAGCACTGCATACCTACATACAGCTTATTTTACAACTTAGATTAGGATAGGCAAACTACATATTTTTAGTTTTTGTAGTTAATTTTTTTTAGTTTAGCATTTTAACTATTTAACTACATATTCTGTAAATTAAATTTACTGTTTACATATGATACTAACTACAGACACCACAAAATTTATGATAAGCTTTTCATGGATTGTGGTACCTTTTAAAACACCAAATGTTTAGAGAACAAGTTCAACTCATGTAGTGCAGGTCCTATTTAAGTGATTTGTATTTAATGTGTTTAATCATCATAAATTTTCTTTTGATCAACAGTAATGTTTAAGGAGACCTCTTGAGTGTTATAGTCCAAGGGCCATATTATATGTATAAATTTGATATACATTGAGATCAGTATATTTAAAACAAGTACAAAGAGTTCATTAAAATATACAGATTATTTACAAAATTTTAAAAGCAAATATAGTGGGTGATAGGTTAACAAACATAATCCGTTCCAAGACTTTGTTCGCTATCCGAATTGTTCGTTAACCGATTATCAATTTACCATAGGTTTGTATGGGAATTTCATTAATTCGTTCTGGAGACCCCAAAAAATAAAAAATATATACTTTCTTACTACGTCCATTTATATGTAATAATAAAAATACATATATATGCAGTCTTGCATTTTTATTAGTTATTTTTTTTGTTTGTGGGGGTTAAAGAATCTGTCTAATGTCAATTGCTTTCCTCTCTTCTTCAGGATTTTCAGAGCTAATTAATAGTGTTGTAATTGTAGAGATCCCCAAGCCTATTAACCTCAACCTGGTTTGTATGCCATTCTAAGACCATTGATCTGACATCCTCCACTTCTTCAAAAGATCTTTAATTAATAGAAGATATCGGCAGTAATCCTCTTTTTCATAATAAAACATATTTCACTGAGTTTCTTGGTGTTCTTCATTCAAGATTTCTTGGCATTCTTCTGTCATCAGATCCGTTTCAGATTCTGTTATGAGCTCTTCAATGTTCTTTATTTCTCAGATGTGATTTTTGTTACTTCTTTAGCTGCTTGAGTCTTCTTTATTATACTGTAACTTTCTTAGATAAGATTGAACTGCGCTCTACTGTAGATTTGTTCAAGCCATACTGCCCAGCAACATCAGACATCTTCTGTTCATTCTCTATCTTTGCTATTTTACCTTTCGAAAATAAAACTTGACGCAAAACTTAACGAGTGCCCATCCGATTATAAAAGAATTGTTTCTATTAGAAAAATAAAAGGCTGGAATTAGAAGGGAGAATTTCAAAGTTTGGAGGAATACTATCTGATCGGTATATTCTGAGTTGAGTGTCAATGTCGACATCTCTAGCGCTCTGAAAAGTTGCGAATTGTTGCCTAAAGACAAGGGAAAATCAATCGGTATTTGCTATTTTTGTTGCTTCTTTATATGTTTGTTCAGTGAAGTGTTCGTTATCCAAACATCTGTTCGTTGTCCGATTATAAAAATCTTTTGCAAAAGTGTTCCTTATCCGATCTGTTTGTTAACCGATCACCCACTGTAATTCTAGTTTGATACTGGAGAGTAGGTTAATACCAAATCAATAAGCAATTAATGTAAATCTGCTGATTGAAATAACAAATGTCTTATCATTGAACAATAAGAATTACATTAATTTAATTAAAATATTTATTTATAGATCTATATTCATTCACTCTTGCTGCTCAGCTTTTAGTTTCTCTTCCTCAATTTCTTTGTCCTCCTTCTATTCTACCAAGGAAGGTCAAATTTTAATCAAAGAATAAGGGTAATTAGATTACAAGTATAATAAATAAAGGGAAAACCCAAAATAAACCAATTTAATCTAAATAAGAATCATCAAAACTTATTACAATTTTATTATAATGCAATATACTAAAATAACCAAAAAAAAACTAAAATTATATGTTTATTATCTATTTTGAATAAATATCAAATGTCAAATGTTTATTAATGTACTAGGCCTGTTACAAGGAGGTTAATTATACAATTTTTAATTTTTAACGTGAATTAGGTTCTCAATGAACATTCACTTTTTATGATTATCTACTATAATGATTGACTAGACTTAACTATCAGTATACATATTATTATTTTTTATCTTATTATATAACTTATAAATGTCGTTAATATTCATTTTGTCCATTTTACTGTACATATCAATTATCATCTTTTGATTATATCCATATTGCTCAATAATATTTAGCTCTTGTTTATTTTTTCCGTTACATCCAAAAATTAAATGAAATTTTGATAATTTTTTACTACACTTAGTGCATCTAGATTGATCATAATCTATATATTTATTTTCAATATTTAAACCTTTCTGATTTAGTCGTAGTTGAACAAAAAATTTCTTTACATTGAATGGCAGGTTTAAAAGCATATAATTGTTGATAACTGGATAATTAAAAATAATTTTGTAATGTATGTTATTTTTTCTTTTCTGTATATCTTCATTATCCTGGATTATTGAGTGTTTCATTGCTTTATATAACAGTTGATTAATCCATTGTTAATGGATTATTATTAATCATTAATCATTATTAATAATATAATCAGACACCAGTTCTATAGAAAAACCATATATGTTGAAAATTCTCAATAATTGAGTGATCCAATTTTGTTTCGTGTTATTATTCTTGGATTTATTATACAATGAATGAATTAGTCTGGTTGACAAATCCTTTGCACTAATTATTTTCCTTAACCAATTAATATATCTTTTAATCAAACTTGTGTTCAGTTTTGAAATACATGTGCTGGGCTGTGAATGGCTCATGTATTTATAAAATCTAAGTGACTCATACAACATGGATTTCATATAAAACGGAATTATCAACAGTGTTATAGGGGGTTAACATATATATAATATTCATTAAAACTTACTTTATATCCAAAGTTTTAAGATAGTACAATTATTTTAAAACATAAATATTTCTCTAAACAATACAATTGAATTATTTAATATTTCATTTAACTACATTTAAATAATTTTTTTTTATTTAAAATATTTTAACTTTTGTAGAAACATAAAGGATTTTTATTGAAATTATGATAAATTATGACAATAATCTCACTTCCTTCCACTCAAAAAATAACTTACTTCCTTTTCTAATAAATTGTCTATTAAAGTTGTTGTTATTCTTCCTCCTTTACAATCCTCAATACATTCCTTCAATCTTATCTCTAAACTTCTTGCCATTGTTACATAATATTTTTCACTGCTTTGAGTTCTCCAATAAAGAAGTGTTTTATTAAATTTTTAATTTAGTTTTAATATTTGATTATTTAAGAATCAAATAAGGAAAATAGATCTAAAGATTTTGTATTATATTTTCTATAGAATTAGAGAATAATGGTGATTTTTTATACATGGGAAATGGTTCTGATCATACATGCTTGAAGATAAATTACACACCATTTGGAGTGAGAATTTTGGAAGATGGAACATCATATATCAAACGAGGAGTTGGACAATTGATTTATATGAATCCTCTTAACTTCTCTGTAGATCCTGATAATCCAGACAATATGGTATAGTTAAATAATATTTTAAATTAATAAAATAAAATACATACAGCTTATTTTACAACTTAGATTAGGATAGGCAAACTACATATTTTTAGTTTTTGTAGTTAATTTTTTTTAGTTTAGCATTTTAACTATTTAACTACATATTCTGTAAATTAAATTTACTGTTTACATATGATACTAACTACAGACACCACAAAATTTATGATAAGCTTTTCATGGATTGTGGTACCTTTTAAAACACCAAATGTTTAGAGAACAAGTTCAACTCATGTAGTGCAGGTCCTATTTAAGTGATTTGTATTTAATGTGTTTAATCATCATAAATTTTCTTTTGATCAACAGTAATGTTTAAGGAGACCTCTTGAGTGTTATAGTCCAAGGGCCATATTATATGTATAAATTTGATATACATTGAGATCAGTATATTTAAAACAAGTACAAAGAGTTCATTAAAATATACAGATTATTTACAAAATTTTAAAAGCAAATATAGTGGGTGATAGGTTAACAAACATAATCCGTTCCAAGACTTTGTTCGCTATCCGAATTGTTCGTTAACCGATTATCAATTTACCATAGGTTTGTATGGGAATTTCATTAATTCGTTCTGGAGACCCCAAAAAATAAAAAATATATACTTTCTTACTACGTCCATTTATATGTAATAATAAAAATACATATATATGCAGTCTTGCATTTTTATTAGTTATTTTTTTTGTTTGTGGGGGTTAAAGAATCTGTCTAATGTCAATTGCTTTCCTCTCTTCTTCAGGATTTTCAGAGCTAATTAATAGTGTTGTAATTGTAGAGATCCCCAAGCCTATTAACCTCAACCTGGTTTGTATGCCATTCTAAGACCATTGATCTGACATCCTCCACTTCTTCAAAAGATCTTTAATTAATAGAAGATATCGGCAGTAATCCTCTTTTTCATAATAAAACATATTTCACTGAGTTTCTTGGTGTTCTTCATTCAAGATTTCTTGGCATTCTTCTGTCATCAGATCCGTTTCAGATTCTGTTATGAGCTCTTCAATGTTCTTTATTTCTCAGATGTGATTTTTGTTACTTCTTTAGCTGCTTGAGTCTTCTTTATTATACTGTAACTTTCTTAGATAAGATTGAACTGCGCTCTACTGTAGATTTGTTCAAGCCATACTGCCCAGCAACATCAGACATCTTCTGCCCATTCTCTNGCTTAGCATATTGGGTTTCAATGGTGTTATATCAACAGTGAATATACATAAATGAACACAATAATTATAAATTAGAAATGCATTAGGCATTAGTGAGGCATTAGGCGACATCTCTTATTAAAATTAATTTTAATAAGAAATGGCGCCTAATGCCTCACTCTAGTGCCAAATTCATTTCTAATTTATAATTATTTATCCAAATTATAGCCCGATCATTTACGGCTGTTGTAGATGTATTAAAATAATTATTCGATTTTTTTTAAGTTTTCCATAATGAATTTAATTCTGTAAGCTTTGTTGCACATAATGCTGTAATAAATTATTTCAGTTAACATATTTATTTTTATTAGGTTCAATAATCTTGGATCAAGAATTATATTTTGATACAAAATGGCTCTGGGGTCCAAACATTACTTACAAAATTTCTGCAGTTCTGCAAAATGAAAACAAAACTGCAAGAGGACATTTACAGATAGAATTAATTGAGGAAATTTCACCTCCAATAACATTAAGGTAATAAATTTATTACAGCTTTTGAGTTAAATCTAATTTGAATATAATTTAAGCAGTAAGAAAATATAGAAAAAATTAATTTAATAAGACAAATTATAAAATTTTATAAAACAGATTTATTAAACTTGTATTAAAAAAGTTTAAATATGTCATAAATGAACACAACACTTCTAGCTATTTGTAAAATGTAAATCTTGAATGTTTTTAAACTAGTAATGGGTTATCTTCAAGCAGACTAAAGCAGAATAGGAATGCTATAGCTATAGCATTGTGTCTTACGCCTAACAAGTTCCCCTCAGAAATGATGAAATGACCAGCATGGTTGTTAAGCTTCCAGGGAAACAGAAGAAAGGATTGATGGAAATAGGGTTTTACAAGGAGGTGGCATGTATGAAGTGTGGATCATGAGCAAGGAAGCTGTTACCAAATAGATGAGCAAGAGGAAGTGAAAAATTATCATAGTGGATTGGAAAGTGAAGGTTCAAGGGAATACTTTAATAGTGGAATGAAGATCTCTGATGAATTTTCAAGTCTGTAAGGAAAGAGGGTGGTGAGGATTCAAATTCGAACTTTTTGTCTCTACAGTGTAAATCTCTAACAAAGAAGGACTCTTAAGATTATTGTTAGGATTCTAATTGTTACAGTTTGTAACAAATACAGCTGAAGAGGGACAGACAACATGTTTGAAATGCATATTGTCGTCATAATAAACCTGTGTCTACCGACCTCTGTGTGATTACTCTGTGATGAGCATGCGGACAAACAATACAATACAAGATAGTACACAATAAAATATTTTATTAACTGTTCACATGGTCCTATATACCCTAAATTCTTTAGGATCCCTATATATACCCCTATATACACTAGATTTTATAGGATCCTTAGGACTCCAATATATATAAGATTTGCTGTGATAGATCTTTTTATGAACAAAGGAGGGTGACACGTTTTTGCGACAATGGTTCTTTCCTGTTGAGATATTTTCCCGAAATATTATAACTAACTTAAACTAACTTATATTCTAAAGGAGAAAAAGAGAAGGAAAGGATGAGATGAGAGGTAAGAATAATAAGAAAAGAAAAGAATGCTGGTGGGGTACCTGGGTTTTTCCTTTGTTTGGTCTTCACTCTTCTCAAAATGGGGACTTGTGCCGAATTCACTTCTCACTGTCTTTATCTCTATCTCAGATCTGATGATTCCTAAGTATTCATCAAACTTTTGATTTTAATGTCCGTCTATTTCATTCATTTCCCTGCAGACAACCTAAGATCTCTACATCTCACTCAGCGACAACCTGGACCTTTTCTTTTTTCCATCTGCTTCTCCTGAACGATAGCTCAAGAATGGTTATCTCTCTCCCCAACTCACCTCAGGATTTTTACACACTATTGTTTTTCGGTGTAGTTCTCTGAAAACATGTTACCACCAGCAGGAAGGAAAGACCATTAGAAAGTTTGAAAAAAAAGATATAGAACAGAAGACTAAGGAAACTTAATATTAGGCTTAACACTGAAGACATATATATAAAAATATGGCATATCGCCACAACTCTATGTGAGTAGTGTGTGATAAGTCTTCCGTAGAGCCAAAAATTAGTATTCATAGTCATATATTGTAACATAAGGACCAAAAGCAATTTGCATATCTATATAAAAGGAAGAAGCTAAGATGACAGTGATTGTTGCAATAGATTTAAGAGAAACTTCCAAGCAACAGTGAGTCTGTTGGCTGTTCTGTTCTAGTATGCCTGAAGATGGTTTTTTAATTTGTTTCTTTTTTAATGTAAAAACATATCAATGTTTTGCTATCATTACTGATAGTAGGTTACAGGGTTTGTAGTTGATACAATAGCTGTTTAAAGTTTGCCTGTTCAAGTTATAAGTTATGCTTACAACTTGAAAATATTGTGTGTATCATATTACATAATAGTCAGCAAACTTACAAAAACATTACATAAATATAAGTAGTATATTTCAAGTTGATTAAAAAAGAAATTTTGTAAGTATATGGGAGCTGCAGCATGCAGCTTACAACCACAGTTTGGTTATCATAGCTATATAGAATAGTAATTTTGTTTCTTATGTTTAAATATGTCTTGTAAAACAAAATTATGTAAAATTAAAGTTGGAATATAATTAAATAAATGTATTCTAAATGATAACAAACTTAAAACATAATAATTTCAATTTTAGATTAATTGTTTTATTATTAATTATATTTATAGATGCAGGAATGAGATTGAGTGCAATCCTTTACCAGACAGTTTTATTTTAAATCCTCCAAGATCTGTGGAATTTCAAGCTCGTTGTGAAGGGACTTGTCGTGATGCCACTAAAATTTTATATGAATGGGAAATTATAATGAGAAATTATGAAACAGGAGAAACTATAATACTAACAAATTATTCTGATATTGTATATGGTAATTCAAGAATTAATCTGTTTTAAAATAAAATTTTATTTAAAAGTAAAATAATTAAATATAATAAAATTAAATACTAAAATAAAATGCATATTTATTGTTCCCAATTTAAATAGTTGACGCACATTTTATTTTATAGTTTATCATCAACGTCTTGCTGTTACTGAATTATTTTATGAACTATATCCAAAATACCTATTTATAAATGTAACTGTGAAAGCTTATATACAAGAATATGAAGTAATAGGATTTGCAAAATTGATACTCAGAATTAACAGACCACCAACAGCAGGCAATTGTAAATTGAAACCCGAAACAGGATATGCTCTTATTGAAAATTACATAATTACTTGTTCTGATTGGTCAGATCCAGATGAATTACCTTTAAAAGGTTATTATGTATATTGTAAGTATATTATTTCTTAAATTTTATTTTTCTTTCTGTTAAAATTTAATGTATAAAGTTTAAATAATTTGATTTCAGCACAGAAAAATAACGACTTTCGTTATTTATTATGGAGTGGAGTTTCTACAAATACTGTGCTTGTTCTTCCTTATGGTTTACTTGATATATATGTTAGTGCAGTGGATCATTATGGAGCAGAAACAACAATTTTTGTTCACTCAATAAAGGTATTTATCTTATATTAAAGCTATTTTTTTTATAAAGAAATAATAAACTAAACAAAAACTGAGATATTTATTATTTGATATTTAGACACTTCTCCCATCAAAAGATGAATTTAAACAATGGAATGAAACTCGTTCTCTTGAATTAGCCTTCAATAACTCAGATATTAATCGTGTAACTCAAATAATTTTAGCATATGTATCAGTTTTTATGGAATATAATGAAAATGTAAACTTGAACAAACCTCCTTTTGGTAAATATATTACTATTTAAATCATATTTTGTTTTTAAAAAATATTTTAATTTAAAAATGATTATCTACATAAATTTATTTCTTCAAATTCCTCAAACAAGTACATTTATCTGCTTTTTTGGAGATCAATTTGAAAAATGTTTTAGTTAAATTCTAATATTTTCAAGGTTCCCATTCTCAAGCAAATTCATGAAAGCAGGTAGATGTATGTGAAAAATCATTAGATATTTATATTTTATTGATGAATTTCAAAATAATATTTAGAAATTACTGATACTTATTATTTAGATTTTAAGAAAGATTTAAACATTTCTGAATTGATTAATGCTTCTTTAACAGTGAGTGAAATTTAAAGATGTTGACTATCTATTAAGATGTTAATAGTTGACTATCTTCCAAATAGTTATATAATAATAAAATAAAGATTTATCAATTTAGTGAGTCACTTAAATTTGCTTATTTTTCACATATATATTATTTTTCACATATAACTTTGGCTGCTCAAGTATTACATCAGCAAAAATTTGCTCTTTTTTGATCTCCCTCTACTGTCATCATTAGTCATCCAAAATCAAGATATCCTCTTCATCTAATTATCATCAGACAGAAGTTAATTCCTGTGTATTTTTCAAATGGTTTTATTTTCAATTTTATGATGATTGGGGAGAAAAAAATTGATAAGTGCAATCTTACATCATCAAAGACTCCCCTTTACTCCTCATCAATAATCATCGGATGTAAGCATGTCACAAACTTGATGCCACAAAATTTGATTCTGCATCATTTTTTATTTGAGCATCAAAAGATAGCTAAGCTTCAGCTTTCATGTTGTGTATCAGCAAGTTGCATTTCTGATGGCCAATAACAAACAGATCATTTGTAATCATATGCTACTTTAATAGAAGAATCTTTGACAATATTGCTACAGACCAGGACACACAAAAGAGGTGATTTGTTTAATGTCATTTAATACAAAAGCATTTATTCAAAAGATAGAATGCTATTATTTAGTTTATGACAGGAAAAGAAAGGCTATGAATTTAAGGATATTGCCTTAAAACAAAAAATATGGTAATCAGCTGTAGATGTTGTGTACATGTTTATATCATGATTGTGACAACAAAGTGCTATCAATTTCTGTTTTTGTTACTACATCACATGTGCATTATCCTTAAATGTTATAGACTTAAATTTACTTTTTTGTGAAACTCTCATTATGTAGGAATTGTTCTTTACTTAACTTAATTTGTATAAACATAAATTATATATATATATAAAAGTTACTCTCTTTCAGTTGCAATACATACAAACATTAAATAGTTAAAATTTATTACAGAAGACAAAGAAAGTAAATTAAGAAGAGAGATTAGAATTAACCAGACATGGGATAAATATAAAAACTTAACGGGAATAGATTCAAGTTATACTACAATTCAAGCAAGAAATGAAATTGCAGAAATGATAGAAGATGCAAACAACAATTTTCTTGAATTAGCTATAAAGGTAAAATAAGATATATTTTAGATTTTTTAAAAATTTATTTTGAAAATAATAAAATTTTAAATTAATTTTTATTATAATAGAATTAAAAAAAATAGTATCATTCACACAAAAAATAAATTAAACATTTAATTTTTTTTTAAATGATTAAATGAAAAATTATTTTTTTTTTAAAAATTATAAATTTTGATTAATCCGTGCTACTCCTAAACATTTAATTTTTGAATCATATTAGCACTAACATTTTTTGTTTTGAATAAAATTTACAAAATGTATATACAAATAGGCATTATATACTGAATGAAAATATACAAAATATGTAAATATACATTTCGATAGTGCAATCACAAGGGAGTGAGTGAGTGCACCCCTCTAAAGAAAATTAAAAAAAAAAAATTTGTCAAATTTTAAAAAAAAATGAAAAAACAGTGAGGTGATTAACATAATGGCCAAGAATAAAAGACAATTGGAAATAGCATTATAAAAAAGTAATTGGTCTTATTATAAATTTTATAATAAAAAAAACAGGTAAAAATTTTTGCATCTTTCTATTTGTAGTTTCTGGCTATACCACTGATACATTTAATGTATAATCCAATATATATATGAACATATATATGTTCATATATTGAATGGAGTACATATTTGAGTATACAGGGTGTATCAGAATGACTTTTTAAAAATTTGGGGGATTGTAGAGGATAAAATTTTGAATGTTTTGATATAAGGAACCCATAGCAGGAAATGTGATATAAAGTTTCTATACAGCACTTTGCACTTTGCAGTCGGTATGCTGAATGAAACAGCAAAATACAGTATTTATGATAAATTTTATTGACAAAATAGTACAGTGCAATCAAACTGTACATCAAATCAGTGGCTGCACTACTTTAGAGTAAATGTTCAATGTGATGACCACCAACTTCATTACATAATGTGCAACGACGAACCATGTTTTGTCCAACTCTCCATAAGATGCCACACTCCCCTCTGATGGTATTAAATGCTGTAAAGATGCACTCTGTAAGCTCATGAACTGTTCCTACTGGTATTGTGTACACAAGGGACTTTACATAACCTCAGAGAAAGAAGTCAAGAACAATAACATGACGTCAATGGACGGAAGGGTAACTACCAAAGTAAAGGGCGGTCAAGCACTTCCTGCCACTGTAGAAATGTTATATCATATTTCCGGCTATGGGATCCTTATATCAAAACGTTCAAAATTTCATCCTCTACAATCCCCCAAATTTTTAAAATGTTATTCTGATACACCCTGTGTGTATATATATATATATACACAGTATATTAAGGAAGTGAATCTAAGAATATCAACTATTATATAGTATATTAATTCATACTGAATTAGTTAATAGTTAATTAACATATTTTAAATTAGAAACGCTCGAACATTCAGCAAAGTTATTGCATTAGGTTGATGCAAATGTTTCTGAAATTTTCTAAACATCTCTAGATTATTCAAAATTGTTCTCTGAAAGATGGTTCTAGAAGTTTCTTATGGAGTATGTAAATGAAGGGTGTTGAGATGCACAATCATAAGTGAAAAAAATATTCTGTATAGCAATACAATTTTTTAAACGTCAAGTTTGATCAAATTTGCACATGTGTTCCTTGCAATTTTCAATTTTGTATAAAAGCAGCTGAATCTTATTGCCATATGGTGAAATTGTTTGGCAAGAATGTCATCTCCAAGTTTATAATCTGTGATTGGTTCAGTAAATTTGAAGCTGAGCAATATGAACTCAAAGATAAGCCATACTCAAGAAAGTCTTCCATCCTATCGGAGACAAACTGTGTCAGCTGGTGGAAGCCAACCCTGTGATGTACATACGAAAGTACATACCCCAACAAAAAAGAAACATACAAATATACATAAAAAGAAACAATATCTTTATTTTTGCTTGTGATGAACAAAGTTCTTTAGGTTTCCAATCCCCTCAATCAAAATAATAATAATACAGTTTTTTGCTATTAACAAAAGTGGGGGAACAACAATTTACAATGTAAAAAATATGTACCAATAATATTTATGATTGAAGTAAAACAAACTATGACTAAGGCTTAAAAGCTAACTTAATACTATGGAAGAAGGGAAGTGATAGATATAAAAAATATAAGAAATTGGATTAGAAGAAAGTGGGTACCTGGTCTTTGCATTAATCTTGGGTGGGATGCCAACTCTGGTCTTTTTTCTTGTGAAAAAGGATGATCTCTCTTTGCCAAACTTTCCTTGTTATCTTGTATGGACCTCTTCTTGTCTCAATTGCTGCAGAAACACGACCTTTCATGTTCTTTCCTATTGACATCCAAGCCAAGAGTGTCTGTTACTCCACTCCTTAGTCTTCAGGCCTCTTTCTTTTCTTTTTGTTCTAAGAATTGGTCATCACCACTCAAGGGGAAAGGGTTAGGAAAGAAAATTCTCGAAGGAATAGAACAACGGAACAAAGAATAAAGAAATAAAAACTAAACTTAAATGAACATATATAGAAAATAGGGCATACAGCCACAACCCATACCTGTGAAAAATTATTAGTGAGATAGTGATACAACTTTTTAAATATGTCAAGTTTGCCAATGCATTCTCACGATCAAATTTGCACATGTGTTGCACTTGGATTGGCAAGACACTTGGTTGTGACCAGTTTACTGTAGTTCATCACTTAACTTTGTGATGATGCAAGACCACATGTGTTATGGTTGGCCAAGTTGCTAGAGCTTAGTTGGGAGGTTCTACAGCCTCCTCCTTGTAGCTCAGACATTGTACCATCTGAGTACCAACTCTTCCATTCCATGCAACACTTCTTGGATGGAAAACAATTCACTGATGATGATGAAAACTGCACTTGCAGAGTTCTTCAAGTCAGAACAGCCCAAGTTTTATTTAGCAGGATCCTGTGAACCAGGGTTGATACATTGAAGCAGAGGTTCCTCTTTTCATTTGTGTTGCCCTTTTCTTAATCCCCAAGGCGGCCCCAAATTCCATTATCAACAAACAAAAAATCCATGACTTTTAGCCTATTCTGCAAATATAAAAGAAAGTAATTATTATATATAAATGAGGATGTTTGTTTGTTTGTTTGTTTGCTATGCACACCTAGACTGTTCAACCCAATTGCTACGAAACTCAGAAGCTACATTAACATATTTCTAACTTAGATAATGTCATAAATATTATCCCAAAATATTGATTGAATGTCTATATATTAATTAATTTCTGTCTACATTCGATTTTCTGGCTTTGCATGTTTCTGGCTTTTGCATTTTTTGCTATTAGCAAAAAATTTAATAAACTAATAAAGTGAATATAGTTCTTACAAAAAAGGATATAATTTTAAATATATATATATTATATTCACTTAATTACTTTGACAATGATATAGTTCAAAATAGATGTGCCATAATGCCGTTACTGTAACAGGTAGCGCACAGCACTTGCTGTGTGGAGTGGTGGTTTGCACCTGTACATCATGCTTTTCCTGTTAGCAATAGAGTTGTGCCAGTTATGCATCTAACTCTGTTCAGGGGAAATTTTTAAACTGAAATAATGTGACTTTTGGTTTTCATTGGAAGTTTGTATGTAGTTAATTAGTTAACTCTCCTACCCCTAAGCTTTCCATATCTGGTCTGGCATCATTCATCTATCTAACTTTGTTCTCAAGGGGTGTCTGAGTGCATTACTTCCATCGTGCTGTCTCACAGTCTTCCATCTGGAATCTGATCGTTTACACATGCAGTCACTCGCATGACCTACTTTCAAAAACAAAACAATTTTCTATCGTGGTTTCTGTATTGAATGGGACACAATGGTGTCATCCTGAAGCAGCATCAAAGAGGTGCCAACCCTCTAGTAAAATACTTAATGTTTAATTATTAATAGTAGCATTAATATAGTCTGATATAATCTAGCAATTTTTTTGGCTTTGAAAAGTATTCTTTTTAAGGGAGCTTCTCAAACATAAATCAAATTGGCTTAGAAATGAACAAAATTTGACAATATATTTTAATAAAAGAAAAGCTTGTAAAGTAAATAAGAATTTATTAGGAATGTTTTCAGCTTATTATTCAGCCATATGATGCAATCTTTGTTTATTTATACTTTTGCTTTCTTTTTCCTTTTTCTGAATTTACATTGACCAGCAGTGAGCTGGGCTCAGCATTTACATCTGGTTATCCTGAATCTAGATTGCAGTAGATGTGCTCTTCATATTAATTGGTATAGGCCAAAAATGTTTTTAATAAATTTTTACTTTTGCTTTCTTAACAGGCAATTTTAGTTTTTTTTTTTTTTTTTTTAATGTAAATTGAATTGAAGCTGTTTATTCAGAAATTCTTAATAAAATTTGTTAGAAAACCTTATTGCTTGTTGGACTATATGCTCATCATACAAGTCAACAAGAGACAGCCGCAATATGAAATGTAAATAAAATATCTGGATTACTTGAAAATATTGAAACTAAATATGTATATACTTATAATTCTTTCAGTTATATTATTATGCAATACATTCTTCCAATATTATGTGATTATACAAAGGATTTTTGAGATATTAACTTAAACCAACACTCGAAAAACCTTAACAGTCCAGTACTAAATATTTAATACAAAACAAACGTTTTGTATTAAATATTTAGTTTTTTTTTTTTTTTTAAACCCGAAGAAGACCGAAAGTACAGTTAAAAACGTTTGTTTTCTATTAAATATTCAGTACTGGACTGTTAAGGTTTTTTGAGTGTTAATTTATATGCATTCCAGTATTTGTGTTCGAAGGTTTTTTAATTTAAGTTATCTTAAACCATAAAATAAAAAAAAATATGATGCAAATGGTATTTATTAACATAATTTGTAATCTATAATAATTTACATTTATCAGAAAGTTTTTAAATTTAAATAATAAATTCTAATTAATTTATATTTCAGAAAAATAATGAAGTAATGAAATCATTGTTATCATTACCTATAGTAACAGTAGAAGATTCAATGGTAATTTCTGGTGCATTTAGTATGCTATCAATGGATGCACCCATGAATAAAGAGGGATTGGTATAGAATTTTAAACATTAAAAATATTATTTTTTTATGATTTTAAAAATAATAATGTTTTTTTAATGTAATTTTTTTAATGTTTTNATGGAGAAGTATGCAAATAACAATTATCCATATTAGTGATAACATATTTTTTGAAGAACTCTGTTCATGACTCATCTATTAAGAATAATTTTATAAAAGTATTGTAACAGCACTATTTGAACATTTGAACTAAAGCATGTCAATAAAATTTTGTTTTAGTCTTATGACTTTATTTTTAGACATTTTGATGAAATAAATGTTTAATTTTGATTAAACATTTAAGGACCCCTTAATATTTTTAAGCATTTTCATATTTCTTTGATTGAATGAATTGTATAGATCTGATCTGCACCCTTTTTTTAAACTGAAAATATAATTATAATGTGTATAATTATGTGAGAATCTGCAGGTTAGAGTGTTATTGCTCTAAACCCTTTTAGCAGCATCAGACTCATGAAGCCTGCTCACTTTGTCAGTGGATGGCTATATATTTTATTTTTATCTCCAAGATTGGGGAATGTTTGAGACGTCAGGCTCCTGATACCAGTTAGGATAGTTAAAAGGCACATCCTAACTTGCAATTATACAAATCTATTCTTAAAGATGCATTCAAATAGGAGGGGTTGTAGTTTGAGCAGGAAAAGTCTGAAAGCAGGAAAGCCTGTTGAGCAGGAAAAGCCTGTTGATTGCTTTAGTCCATCAACAGGGTGACCATCAAAATACATTTAGAGCAGAGTCAATTTAACAAATAACAAAGGTGTAATAAATAAAATAAAGTAGTGGTTGAAAACAAAAGGAGATTAAAATATATCTATCAACAAACTAGCTACTTATACCTCTAATTAACTGAGAGAGTTTACATCAATCTGAGTATAATATCTCTGGTAAATTGATAGATGTCTTCGGATCCAGTCTATTCAAACATTGGGACAGTGATCAAGGATCTTCCCTGGAGGTTGCTTTCACAGAAGAGATGGACTAGAGCTTGGCCTACAAGCTTCAAGGGGAGAGTCCGACCTGAGCCTGGGATTTCTGCCCTTTTTATCTTCGGCTCTCCTCCAATTGGGGGGTAAGTCTTTCCCACCTGATGGGATGCAAAATCTTTGCATAGGCAGCTGTTTCATCAATGGATGAGATAAGATCTTTCCATGAGAAGTTGAAATACTGATGGAAAGTGTTGTATCCTTTTCTCTTACCATTTTATGAGAGAATGAATAATCATATGATTTGTTTCTGCCAAAAACTATTTTAATTAAATAAAATCCAGAAAAACCTCCAAATTTAAGAATGGGTGCTTGTCTTTATGCCTCCAGGTTCTCACAATTATATAGATTCTATATATTATTTACTTAAATTTAAATTGCATGAAACATTGTGAACATAACCCTCATATAAATTAAGAAGTTATGCACTATTTCTGTGCTTTTCTGCACACATAGTACGCTTTCATTTTAATGCTGCAATATAATATAATCTTTTTGAAGACATTTTAA
Source organism: Centruroides sculpturatus (assembly GCF_000671375.1). Lineage (NCBI taxonomy): Eukaryota > Metazoa > Arthropoda > Arachnida > Scorpiones > Buthidae > Centruroides > Centruroides sculpturatus. The sequence goes on from NW_019384869.1 coordinate 812,866, forward strand.
ATGGCACATCTTGATTATAGAGTCATTAAATGTAAAAAATGTATATCTTAGAACTGAGATTCTAATATTTTATTATATTTTCATTTTAGTTTACACAGGACAATTCTCTCACTAAGAAATCCAAACATTCCTCAATAATTTTTTTATTATTTTATGATTTTTTATGGAATTTTTTAACATTGCTTTAGAAAGACCTTGTTTTACAAGATAGAAGATAAATTTTCATAGAAGACCATAAAACAATAAAACAGTTATTGCAGAATGTTTGGGTTTCCTAGTGAGAGAATCACCTTGTATGTAGTAATTGAATTGAAATTTTTAAAAATTTTGTTTAGACATTTGCTAAAAAGAAAAGTGGCAATCTTAAATTGAGAAGTGATTTAGAAGAAGCCAAAGAAAATCTTGAATTTAATGCCACTCAACCAAATCCTTTTATATATTTTGGTAAGAAGTGTATTTCAAATTGTGAAGTTTTTGTTTTAGTTTAGCTAAATATTTGCTCTTGTGTAGATCTATATTTTTTAACATCTAACATAAATCTTAATATGTTAGATGATTAAATGAAAAATTTACTTGTTTGGAGTAGACTTAACAATGTCATAAGTTTGTTATGTTTATTCTGCTCATTTTTCTCTGCTACCATAGACTTTAAAATATTATCTTTTAAATTCCTGAACAATAACACTAAGTCCACTCCTCACTAATAAATTTTTTGTTTGATCAACCTTGTATAAAATATACTGTTAATATACTGTTAAGATCAGATGCTGTTTGTGTAGCTTAATGGTTTTCAAAGTTACATAGTCCACAGACCACTTAATTCAAGCCACAATAGATCACATACAGTGATACCCCGAACTTACGTGATAGGTGGGACCAAGCGATAACCACGTAAGTCGGGGTATAATTTCTCAATTTGTGTAAAATCCAAGTCAGATGTATGTAAGCTAATAAATGTTCTTGTTAATCTTATCCCGTTTTTTGATTCATTCACGGTTACAAAAAATCACCATATAGAGTCTCTCAAGTCTCCGTAGATATAACAAACACAGAAATAAATAACACAAAATAAATTGTAACTGTGCGTTGATTCCGTGCGACACATCCGAATATGTAAGCTGAACAATAGTGTGGAGGGAGTGAATAATCAAGAGCTGCGTGCTGCTCAAACAAAAGACGAATCGACAAGATTTGAAAATCGCGTAACTCCGGGTTCGTGTAAGTCGAGGTATTACTGTATATCTTCATCCACATATTATCCCATAAAAATTACCTTAGGTGCCTGCTAAAAAATTTTGAAAAATCTAATTCTATTCAATAACCTAATGTAAGAAGTAATTTATGAATAAAAATGATTCCTTTCTGTGGCTAAACAGCATAGAATTGCATTTAAAAGAAATAACTAGGCAAGTCCAAAGATTATCTGGCACATGTTTGCAGACTACTAGTAGTTCTAAGGGCATGCTTTGAAGAACCACTGGTTTAGACTAATCATTCAGTTATGCCATGATCAAAAGAATTAACATATTAAAATTTTATCTAAAGAGAAAAATAAATTTAGCTTTGTCATTGATAAAATTTAATTAAATTTTAATAAAATTTTCTTTAAACTTTTGTTTAAAAAATTATTTATTAATGATATTTTTATTTGTTAGTTGAAGAAAAAAGTGCAGATGAAACTAAACATGATTTGAAAGAAAAATATACAAATGAATCAATAAATGAGTCTGATAAATTGGTAATATTTAAACTTAGTTAAGTATATTATATTACATTATAGTTTTATGAAATATTATAATTGATGTTTTTTATTTTCAGTCTGAGAAAACAATGGAGAAAATGAATGATATATTAAATTTCTTAAAACTAGATATTTTAGAAACTTTATTAGTTACTAGTCCTCCCTGGTTAATTAATACTGAATCAGGATTTCATCTATATGTTAACAGGTAAAATTAATAAAATATCAGATTAAAAATTTTTTCACTCAACTGATTTGTATTAAAACTAATTATAAAACTTATTTTGTATAAATAAATCACGTTGCTTTAGTAAAGTTGTCAATTTTCCTGGATTTTTCAGAATTTGACAAACATTTCCAAATTCTTCTAAGTCCCAGTTTGAAGATTGTTTTTTTCTGTTTTTACTCAACATGATTATCTTAATTGTATTAAGGAGATATATTATTAGATTGAGAATTAGTTAAGTTGTTGTTCTTGAAGAGCATAAATACCGTGGGAGTGATACAGAAGGTTTCTGAACAATCTCCAGAATAATCATTATTTCTCCCAACAGAACTGAGATTCTGGTGGGAGAAATAAAGATTATTCTGGAGATTGTTCAGAAACCTTCTTATTTCTCCCACCAGAATCTCAATTCTGTTTACTTAATAAACTGGCTCACCCACTACAAGTTTAAAAGGAAGCATTATTTTGGGAATCAGTCATATTATAACTGCTTCTTTGGGAAATAAGTTCAATTGTTTTCCTGTTAAAAGTAGTTATTTAGTCAATATTTCTTTTTAATTTGTGAACATATTTGCTCACCAAAAGACTAGTGAAGGACACTTTATTTAGGTTATTGTTTTATCAGTTTTATGATGCATCTTATTAAAATAAAGCAAGTTATAAAGATTAGTTGAAATTTGATGTATTAAAGAGGACATTTCAGAGTTGTTCTTGGTATATTATTCTCTTATAGTATGAATGCACTTCGATCTAAACAAATGAGTTAACATAACATATCACAGTTCTGACAGAATTTTCATTTCAAATTTTGAAGTAGCCATATTTCAAACTAACTGTATACCTTAACATGTAAATCTCTATTTTGAGCCAGGACAAATGTACAGTTATGAACTAACAGGATTTTGAACTATCCTAGTTTGAATTAACAAGGCTTTCCTGTATTAATGTTTCTATACATTCAATTCTGATTTTATGATTTGTGTTCAATTTAGAAATAAAATTTTAAAAATAGAATAGTTTCTATTAAAAATAAAAAAATATCATTTATAGTTTAAAACAATTAATTAATTAATTTTTATATATATTATATAGACGTGCAAGTATTTATCCTGTTTTTTTATTATTATTTTTTTAGAAGCAGAATGGAGGAACTTTCTGAACTCAATATATCACAAGGATCAGCAATTGTTAAAATACCAGATGGTTTGGATACATTCTTTAATGATGTTGAAGAGGATTTCTCTGATATAGGAATTGTGGTTGGTTTTACATTATAAATTTAAATAATGTGATTAACTTCTGGTTTGGTCTGGGAAACATGTGATTTTTTTTTTAAATTAAAAGATGGTTGAAAATTTCAGCCTGGCATTGTGATAATGTCACAATAAATAATTGCTTGTTACCAATTATTTTTAGTTAGAGTAATTAAAAAATTGAATTATTATCAATTGCTGAAGTTATTCTTCAAAAAATGTCATGTGATTCTGTATATATATACAGAATCATAATATATATATATATATAGTTTCTTGATAATATGTATGGTATATACTTTATTATTAAATTGTAATTTCTATTCAATTGAATTTTCTAATAAAATATTGTATTTACATTATATTTCTAGGCTATGAAATGGAATTCTTTAACTAATTCATACGTGAAAAATCTTAAAAATCTCCCTGATGGTACTTCAACATTAATGTTGGAAATTGCAAATAAAAATCAAAATGTCTACAATATTGAAAATACTACAAAACCATTTGAAATTTGTATTCCTCGATGGGAGGATGTGGTAAATGTTAAATTCATTTACTTTCTAATAAATATAAATTATTTTTATCTAAATTATTTTATATATACACAGTACATTCTTACTAATTGAAACTTGACCTAACCAAGTTTGTTTCTTTGTTGAATATTCTAATCAAAATCAAAAATAAATCAAAATTACTGTTTAAAAACATGACAAATTTGTAAACTTAACATGTTCTGTACAATTTATTTATAAACTGTTGAACCTGTCTATCTCAAATCTCACAGAAATGAGAAAAAATTTTAAAATAAAAAGGTTTCAAGATATAGAGGTTCCTACACAGTAAACAGTAATAGGTTAATAGGTTTTATTGGAGGTACAGTATTTTATTTATACCGTAATAAGTACAGTACACACCTGTATTAGATATAAATAAAACATTTTTAACATACCTTAACAGAAATACACTCCTTGAAAATGAAATTGCAACACTATGTAGGAATGCACATTGCAGGACTTAGATGCATTGTAGAGGTGAGAGATATGCAAATGAGTAAAAAAACAACAAAACTATGCAACAGACACCTGTTTATTCAGTAATGAATATGGCCCCCATAGACAGTTATACAGGCTACTATATTGTGAGGCAATTTATGGTTGCCTGAGGTATCCCTTGCTAAGCTGTATCCATTGCATTGCACATGTCGTCTAAGGTATGTGACAGTGGTCCCTGGTACACCTCGCATTGAATAAGGTCCCACAGATGTTTGATGAGAGATAGGTCCAATGAGGCTGCCAGCCAAGGAAGGATGTGAATTCCATTCACACTGGTGAGAGTTCACTGTGCAAAGTGCTGTCAGGCACTGTCATGCTGGAACACCATTTTGGATGTGGCCTGCATTAGTGGCCAAACCACAGGCTCCACAATTCATGTGATGTACTGGTCTGCTGTCAGAGTATCAGAAATGTGCACCAGAGCTGTCTGCTGATCGAACATGATGCTCAGTGTGAAGCAGGTATGATATTCAACAAAAAGGGCTGGGATGTAGCGTTTTCCGGGATACTGCCACACCCATCCATGGTTATCATTCCTCCACAGACAGAAGTGGGATTCATCTGTAAACAATATCTGTTGCTATTCCAGTGGTCCAGTTGCAATGATGATAACACTACACCAGGCATGCAGCTCTGTGTCAAGCAGTTAATGGCACCTCTGTTGCTGTGCATGCAGCCCAACTTTATGCAACCTGTTGTGAATGGTTTGTGTGGACATAGATGCACCTGTTGATGGTGACAGGTGGATTCAGATGTTACGTGCTGGACGAACAGGTCCCAACAAGCCGTTCAGAAAATCTGCCAATCTGTGTGCTCTGTCATGAGTCAGTGCAATCCACTTCCTCTTTGATGTGTTTGCAGATGTTCCTGCATCCATTGTATCATACATCACTGTATTGTACTCATGTCATGCCCAACACAGGTGGCAACTGCATGCATTGACAAATCAAGGTTACACAGCTCTAGGGTATGATCTCATTCCCTAGCTATTAACTGGTGATATTCAGCTCACTGCATATGCAAGGCATTTTATATGCTTCTTTGAAAGTTCAGCTGTTGCAAATCGTCACTGATAGTATTTATGGCCCAAGCTAGTTGCTGGTCTTTATAGTTTGAAACTGAGTACCACTTGACTGATGTGTGTGCTAATTTATTGATTTGCATATGCAACACCTCTACTGGTCCTGCAATTTGAATGTGGCTATGCATATTCCTTTCTGGTGTTGTAATTTCATTTTTGAGGAGTGCATTATTTGTAATAATTTTTGTGAAACATTTTCTTCAAATTATAATCATATTTGTTGTACTGTGTAGTTCTAAAATTGAGTAACATTTCATAAGAGAGCAATTGTTACTGCTACATATATTTAAGTTATAATTGTTAAATAGATACTAGTTCAAGTTTTATCATTAGGAAATGCTTATTTTTATTATAGGAAATTTAGTTTGACTTATTTTACTTTTGTAATTATAATTCTAAATATACTATTTCTCTGTAATAGCTTACAGTTTTTTATAAAAAATAAACAAGATATTTAAGCAACTATTATATTTAATTAAATTGTATTTTTTCTCCCTTAAGAAAACAAAAGAAATTTCTCCACCATTTGAAGAAGTAAACTTTGAAGATACGAGATCAATTATGTGCCATTGTCTAACTGTATCAACTAAAAACGTTGCTGTAGTCATAGACATAAAAACTATAAAAAATATGGATGATAAAATTATTATAATATACAAAACTGGCAAAAAACCTTCTTTATTTAGCTACGATGGTTTATATAAATTAAGGGAAATAAATTTAGAAAATGGTAATTATTAAAAAATTAAAATTATTTAACAAATAAACAGGTTTGCACCATTTAATGATGGGAGTATGTTCTGAGAAATATGTCATTAAGCCAACAACAAAGAGTGTACTTAGACAAATCTGTATGATATAATCTACTAATGATATAAGCTATATGTAATGCAATGGTAAGTATTTATGTATCTATACATATCTAAACATAAAAAAAGTGCAAGCAGCTACAAATTTTTCAGCCCCATCATAATCTTATGGAACTTATGTCATTAAGTGGCACATACCTGTATATTTTTTTCCTTTTTATTTTATTATTGTTTAATAATTATAAATAAAATTATATTTCTAGATGTATATCATCAGATGATAAGAATAAATAAAGAACCAATGCCGAATAAGACATTTTGCTTGTGTCTGGTTCTTCTTGAAGATCATAAAATAGATGAAATAAGTAAAGATTCAAAAAGTATAGCAGTTGCATATTTATTGAGAAATTATGAATCTTTCACTTATTATATTCGGATTTATACAACTGGTTGCTATTATTTTCATAACAATTCTTGGATTTCCAATGGATGTGAAGTAAGTTCATAACATACAATGGTGTGCCAGTAAATTTTAACTGGGTTCATCTGCTAGTTTTACTAACTTTATTTAATGTTAAATTATGCAATCAAGTGTTATAATAATTTGCTATCTTAATCAAAATTCATTTCTAGAAAGATTTTATATAAACATAAATTTATTATCGTTAAAATTAATATTTGAATTGGATTACTGTATTTACTCACTCATAAGACGATTTCGCATATAGGACGAAGTGTGACTTTAAATATCAAAATAAAGAAAATTAAATTTATTAATACAATTTAATTTTATTTCATTTAATCACAAATAAAATGTCAAATGCACGTAAGTGCATACATTGTCCACAAAAATTACTGGCATTTTAAACTTTAAGGAAAAATCTTGTAAAATTGACAACATAATTTGTTCATGTAAAGTTGGACAATTGGGAACCTTTTTTGCCAGTTCTTAACAGTCAAGTCCACTCTCCGTCAATTACACTTATGAGTTTCTCTGAATTCTGATTTCCAAATAATCATCTATTTTCAAGTAGGAATGGATTAAAACTTTATCGGGCTCCCCGTGTGATTTTTTTAATTTCAATTGGAATTCAGTTCAACTTTTCCTATTTCTATTTACCTTTACTCCTGACAATACACAAAAACGATTGAAACGACCCAGATAAAATACTTTTGTTTTTAAACACCAGAGGGTGAGCATCCAGTAAAAGATGCAACACATAGTTCACAAGAATTATTGCAAAAACGCAAAGAATCCTTCGCTTATGCATATAGGATGACATAGGTTTTTGAAGCAACGAAAAATGAATAAAAATGCAGAAACTATTCTATCCACAGCACTGGGATGAAAATNAATATGGTATTTTATTTTTAAGCTAAATAAAAACTATTTGCAAACTTAAAATTTTTAGATATCTAATAATTTTAAGAAAACTTTCATTTCTTTTTGTTTTATTAATCTTTCAAAAGAAATTTTTATAATATATCAATAGTATATGTATCTGAACTAATTAATGCACCTTTAATAATGTGTGAAGTTAAAAGAATGCCAATAGAACAAAATGGATCAGTTTCAACTCATTAGCATTCTTTTAACTTCGCCTACTGTTAAAGGTGCATTAATTAATTCAACTGAATAACCACAGTGGCTAGTTCATCATCTTCATATAGTGAATTTAATAATGTTTAGAATATTTTATTTAAAAAAAATGACATAAGAGAGAATTTTTATTATTTAAAAATAAAGAAGTAAGAGAATCAATTCAAACTATTTATCTTCAAGCAAAAACTCTAATATTTGCAGAGTATACACTCATTATCAACAGTCATCTAGAAAAAGAAAGATTAAAGCTTGTTGCAAACTACAGTGGATCAGAATGGTTAGAATTGTTTAATAATAAGCATTTAATTGAATTCTGCACACTTATTTGGATTGAAATCAATTTTCAGAGGAGGAATATTTTGATTGACTCCAAAACAATGTACAGGTATGCTGATAACTTCTTTTTATTGTGTCATGTCATTCATTTCAAACACATGCTTGTTTCTGTTTGTTGGAAATTATTTGTTTGTAATTGATTGGATATATTTTGTTTTTACTCAAAATGATTGATGATGAGAAGTTAATAAATTTAAAATCAGCAGTATCCAATTATTTATGACATTTCACACAAATATTAACTCTGGAAGAAAATGAATGAAAAGAAATTATGAAACTCTAAATAGAAATTGTAAGTAATAAAAATTTTGATCTTAATATACAGACAAAATTTATTTTTGTTTGTAAAAATATTCCTATTCTAGAAATTCTGATTTGATCTGTTGTAGTGTGCAGCAAGCTTGAGAGAAGATGCTAGATTACAATTTACTAATAGTTTCCTACAGAAGAATAGCAATATATAAATAAAATAAATTTATTTTGGTGTGGGATGCCTATAGCATGTTGATGTTTATTGAGAAATAAAAATTGAACAAAGTTGTTAGATTATCTTATTAATTAATATTAAAGTTTGATATAAAATTTTTTATTTTTATTTTATTTTTTATATTTCAGGTCGCTTCAGTTAATGTTCTTTTAACTTGTTGTCATTGCAATCATTTAACATTGTTTGGTGGAGGATTTGTTATTGCACCAAACACAATTAATTTCGATTATGTTTTTTCTCACGCTGATTTTGGTGACAATATCATTATTTATATTACATTAATTGTCACTTTCTGTATCTATATAATTATCCTCATTTGGGCAAGATGGAAAGATAGAAAAGACTTAGAAAAAGTAAGTTATGAATGAAAATACAGGGAAAATAAAATCTTCTAAAAAATAATGGTATTATTTTAAAATGTCTAGTTATGTTATCTTAATTATTATATGAGAAATGTGATGCACCACCAATCAATAGAGTAACCATCCAGTTTCATCACCCATCTACATTCAGACATCTTGTTGTCTACTGCCACTAAGAAAGAGCGTAAATGAAAATGGCAAGTCGGTAACAGAGAAGGCATTTGGTGTTTTGCAGTTCATAAAGCCAAAATCACTCTTAGTTGTGCAACATGAGTTTTTCAGTCAATTTCAGATTGATCCACCATGTAAGATTTATCCATTCTTCAATGATATTGACAGGTTCAGGAGAAAGGATGCATTTTCAAGGGGAAAAGTCCAGGACAATCCAAAATGCCTTCTCTGTTGCAAAGTCACCTGTTTTCTGTTTTGTTTATAGCACTTCTTAGAGGCAGTAGAAAAAAATGTTTGAATGCAGATAGGAGATGAAACTCATACAGTTACTCTACTGATTGGTGTATATCATACTTCTCAGGTAGTAATTAACATAATTACAGTAATTTAAAAAGGTAGAATTCTTTTTGGAAGATCCTGTACATTAAATCTGATAGTAAATATTTTAATAAATTATAATTTTTACTTTGAACAATAGATAGGAGTTACTCCACTACCTGACAATGATATAAATGACAAATACTTTTATGAAANAACAAAGGTTACCAAAATGAACATAGGGGATGAGTATAACAGACAACTTTCTATATGTTTTCAGTTTTTTCACTAAGCCCCAAGTAGAGACACATAATGAAAACTGTGTTGGGGAAAAGAGGAAACTACATGCAATTCTTCTCTGAATAGCATAATTTACTTTAATTCAAGTGGTCTTCATTTTATTGGAACATTATATTAGCATGTTGCAGAAACGATACTGTGTTGACCTGTCAATAATTCATTTTCATATATCACACTGTCATCGTTGACTTCAGGAAACACCAGTATGTTGCCTGTATTTCTGTATTTTCATATAAATTTAACATGAACTTCAGTGTATGATTCACTGTCAGACTCATTCTCTGAAAGAACAACAATAATGAATTTCTTGATGTTTCTCTTATCATCTGTCATGTGCATGACCAAGTAGTCTCCTGGCTTAATTTCACTGATTCTATTTCAATATTCCTAGCAAAGGGTGTTGCACAATATCTGATTTGTCAGTAAAATCTTCCATATCATTAGAATCATCTCAGAGGTTTTGGTAATCAACAGATTGTTTGCATTCTGAGTGAGTGAGAAGTGGTGCTTTTTGCTTTCTTGCAGATGATTTTTATTTCTTGGGTTTGTTGCTTAGAAGTAAGTTTTGTGCAACATGCTTTTTTGACTTTGAGTTTTTTCTGCTTTTGTTTTCAGTTCTGCAATGGGGAGATTACTTGTGAGGATGACTCTGTTTCTTTCAACCTGATACCTCTTTCTTCAAATCTGCTTTGGAATTGGTGCAATACCTTCTGGAGACAATACATAGCATGAAAATATGGTGTCTCACTAGTCATCTTGCACTGTGGCTAGCAAGACAGCATATTATTGTGAAGTAGCTAGTAGTTTCATGATATCATTTTGAACATTTCAAATTGCTTAAAGATGGATTACTCCAACCGTGCCTCCCATAAAATGACTTGGTATTTAATTTTGCCGGAGTCAAAGTTGGCCTATTAAAATTATCAGGAGTCGGAGTCGAGTGTTTTTTACCAACTTCGCAGCCCTGCTAAGAAGTAAATATTTTCTCTTTTCTCATAATTCCATTATTGAAAGATAATTATGTGTATAATATTTTGTTGCTTGTTAGGTAAGAGATTATATATTTAAAAATGATAGCCTATATTTTGACCCCATTTCCTGTCATCTTGAATTATTGTTGGATGTCAAAATGTCTCTCATTAGAATCCCAATTCATTTTAAAAACATGCATATCTATGTAAACAATTGCAGCCATTCATTAGTTGTTATTTTTATTGATATAGAGGTGAGGTAAGGCCATAAATAAAATTTTTTGTTATCCCAATCCTTCTGGTTGGTAGCATACACTTTGCTACATAATTAAGCAGGCAGTTTTCCACAAACAAAAGTGGAAAATAGAATATTGATGCCATATATTGCTGTACATGGAGTTTGCTGAAATAAATAATAATGTAAATAATTATTTTTAATATCACAAAATATCTTCAATAAAACAGCTTGGTTTTACAAGTTTTGCAGGTTAGCAAATCACTGCTGCAAATGATACATTCATCTGAGAAGTATGCAGCTTACACTATTGAGAATCCTATAGCATATGTTTAAACTAATTTAATAAAAATAAAATTGTAAGGTTTTTGGAATTTGCTGTTTATTAAATTGTAGCTTTCTTATTTTTAACTATGACATATGTAAGTGTTCTGGTAAGAAGGATGTGTGCATGTGCATATGAAGGAATAGGAATAAGAGGACATTGGATATCCTTTATCGGGTCTACCAAAATCTGGTCAGTTTAGATAATAAGCATTTATCCATAAGAAATTATTTTTGAGACTAGACATGAAAATGTTAGTCTAGGTTTAACAAAAATAGTACAGTATATAAACTTTTTGACTTCCTTAATTGTTTTGTATATTCAAAAAAAAAAAAACTGAGCTGCAAAAACATGTTTCCATCAGTTACGTTCCACATGGGTATACTTGGCCAAGGTCTTGCCTTAGAGGTCTCATCTCATTGCTCATTACTAATATTTTTGTTCTATATCTATCTATATAATGCCTCTAAACAAATTGAACTAGGGCATTGAAAATACTTAATACATACTGAAGATTTATGCTAAAGTTTACTATTAATCAATAAATGAATTTATATACTGTATTGCTTGAGTTTTAATAATAATTTATTTACTTAATTCAAAATAAATCATAATAATTCAAAAATATATTTTTTTAATTTTCAATATTCATTCATATTAATGTAGGTATCTTTTCTTGTATCTGGAGATGATGATGAAACAGGCGTTCGAATGTTAATAGATGACAAACGTCCCATTTTACAAAGGAAAGCAATTGATGTATTTGTTATGGCTGTACCAAGGTAAGCAAATTTACAAATTGTTGTAAGAAAAACTATTCTTGGTCATTAAATTTCTTGCAATATACTTTATTTACTTTTATTTTTAATTTAGATTTATACTCAGAATTTATTAATTATTAAATTTATTTCTAAATATCAAGAATTAGATACTTTTAAGTGTTTTAAATGTGTACCTATTACACATATAATCTGTAATTTTACTAGATTTTTAGATTTAAAAAGCAAATAAATTGCCTCTCATGAAGACTTTTAAACAAAATATATTTTAATTAATACAAGTTGAATTCTTTTTGCATATAATTAACATCTTTTTACAGAAAATAACTGATACACCTTTAACACTGTGTAATATTGAAACAATGCCTGGTTAATGCTCGAAAATAGGCCATTTCTCAAGTCAATAAACCAGCAATGAATTGCTCAATCTTCCCAGCAACATTTAAAATTTTGGTGGTGCCATTTGTTGTTATATTTTATTTTTTAAAACTTTTTATATTTTTAACTATTATAAAATGGCAAAAAGCTTAATTTTGGGGTAGGGATGAGTTTTGTAAAAAATTGTAAATGCTAATAACAAGCAAAATCGTCATTAAGTTTGACCCTACTGGAGATACACGCAACTCCATTATTTCCTCCTCGATCTTTAACCACCAGATAAACAAATATCTCTGCAAAATTTCAGAAATTTTCGACAAAAAGCACAGGAGTTATTAAGCTTCAAACAGGGTGAACAAACTTGTGCCCCCATACACACTAACATCAATACATACAGAAAAACCCCCAAAATTTTTTTGCATTTCTTAATGTTTCAAGGTGGTTTCAAGGTGTCCTAAGTCCAAAAATGTAAAAATCTGGGGGGGATCATTTTTTGACTGATTCCCTCTGTTATATTTAACAGCTGGGAAAGTAAAAATATTTGTTTTTCTTCAACTTTAATCACTGTTAAAGGTATATTGATTACTTCATTAAATTAAGTAGCCTACGGTAGCTAGTTCAATTTTATCAACAGAAAGGAAGTATAGTACATTTCATAGCTTTGAATTTCTGTTACAAAACTGTAATAAAGAAAATATACCTATATTCAAGTTGCTTATACAAATGATAACTAACTTCATATTTATGATTTGTTTAACATACAGTCATTCACAACAACTTTGAGCATGCTTTCAAAAGAAATAGTTCACAAAAAACAGTACTCTTTCTTAAAAGTTGTCTCCAGGAGTAAATTTATAATGAGCAATTATTTATTGTGACATCATCGCAATGCTGGGCTGCAATTTTTAATCATATTTTTCATTTATTTAATTTAAAGTATATGCTCCACCTCAAGTTAGTAATGGTTTGCCCCTGTACATCATACTTTCCCTTTAATGATAGAGTCATGCTGGTCATCTAAAAGCTTTCAGTGGAAAATTTTTGAATTGAAATAACATGACTTCTGATTTACATCAGAAGTGTGTATATAGTTAATCGGGGCCTCCTTTCCTCAAGCTTTCCATATGTGGTCTTGACCGTCATATATCAAACTCTATTCTTGAGATTAAGGAAGGACGGATGGACAGATGACAGTTAGAATTTATAGGTCTACAATTTTTTTCAAATTGCAGCCCAATAATTAACAGATGTTCATATTTTTATGACATTACAGTTGCATCTACAGTGAGACAGATAATGTCTCCACATTATCTGTCTCATTTTGTAGCATTCAGTGATGAGATAACCACTTCTTTGTTTCATGCACAAAATTACAGTGAATGGACTATATATATTTGTATTTAATTCTGTCAGAATAATAATTATATTTGCATTTTTTATTTCCATGTATCTTGACATACATATAACTGAAATGATTATCTACTTTGCACTAGAAACATTTGGATTTTAGAATTTAGCATAATTTGTAGTAAATGACACACATTTTATTTTGGATGTTCTCATTTTTATTAGAACTGATGGAAAATATATTATTTTATTTCATCCTTTAGTGTTTGCCCAACTTTGTTATATATACAGTAGAGCAGTGTTTCTCAACAGGGGCGATATCGCCCCCATGTGGGCGTTTTTCCATGTTGAGGGGCGATTAGTAGCAATTTATATTTGGGGGCAAAAAACAATTTTCTGGACGATATAGTAAAACATTATATTAAGAATAATTAGATATTTTATTCATTATATCGTACAATAATTAAACAAATAACATTACACTAGTCTAACAGCACAAAACCTTTCTCACTAATTTCTAGCCTTATTAACTGGAGTACAAACGTTTTCGGCCTTCTTAATAGGCCTTCCTCGGGTACACTGTGGAGCGTCGGTTAGAAGAAGTTTAAATGATGCCAATGTTTACCCAGGTGTCGTCTTACCCGTGACGTCTTCGTCGATGATAGGTATACGATACCGAGGGAGAAAAACTACATACTTTTGGTAAAGAAGGGAGGTGTGCAGATAGGATACTTGCTAAAGTTGGGGAAAAAGATTTTAGAGTAAGCGCGCTACGTACAGGAGATGCACAATCACCACAGGGGGTTAGTGGGGAGTGACGTCATAGTTGAGGCCGTAAATATTCAACGCTACCGTAAGAAGAGGCGTGCGAACGACC
>NW_019384869.1:828501-868856 GCF_000671375.1 Centruroides sculpturatus
ATTCCTAGCAAAGGTTCTCTAATTTTTCAAATGGACACTTCTTTCTAATTTATTTTAATTTTCCTATTTAAAAATATTTTTATTATTTAATTTTATTATTTTATACAGATGTTTAGGTAATCTTAATTATTTGCGTATTTGGCATGATAATTCTGGAACTGGAGCAGCAGCTTCTTGGTATCTCCAATCAGTTGTATTTAAAGATGTTCAAACTGATCAAAGATATGAATTTATTGTTGGCAAATGGTTTGCTGTAGAAAAAGATGATGGCTTGGTAATTACATAAATTTAATTTATTAATATGTAATAAATATGAATTTAGTAAATATTTAAACCAAGAATTTTAATTAACTAGATTGATAGATTAATACCTGTAGCAGGAAAGGAACAGATGACAGAATTCAATCATTTGTTCTCAATTACATCAAGAAGAGGATTAATGGATAGACATTTATGGTTATCAGTATTTTTAAGACCTCCCAGAAGTCGTTTTACACGAGTACAACGTACTTCATGCTGTATGGCAGTTTTATATTTATCGATGCTAGTAAATGCCATGTGGTATGGAAGAACAACTGACCATCAAAGTGGTAACAGTTTTAAATTTGGTCCATTTATTCTATCACCCGAACAGGTAATTTCAATTAATAAAAATAATAATTTTTTTTAATTATATACAAGTATGTTACTTAACTTCTCTACAGATTGCAGTTGGTGTAGTCTCTAATTTTATTATATTTCCTCCAACTTTTGTTATGATATTTTTCTTTCGAAATTCAAGACGAAGAAAGCTTCATCCTTCTCGTGTCAAAGAAGCCATTCAAAGACAGAGTAAGTCATATTAGTAATAATTAATACATGTAATTATCAGTTTACATGGTAAATGAATTCTGTATAAATCATAATTATGTATATTGAGATTAACATTTAAGAATGAAGGAATGGGCTCCATTTTTGTATGAATGAAAATAAAATTTTATTCTGTATCTTTTTTGCTTGTTGCTAAAGAAATTGAAGATATCAGTGTAGGAATTATTTGTCCTAAGTAATATTGAAAACAAAAATAAAAATTTGTCTTCTTCTTCAGCAATAGCAAGACAGTTTATTTTACAATACTAAATCAATAGTTACAATTTGCAGTCCTCATGGAGGAAAGTGAAAGTAGACATGACATGTCAGCACTGTAGGAGGGAAACACCACTAATCCAGTTGGCTAAGGAATTGTGTTCTGAGGCACTTTTGGTCATACCATTATATCAGGAGTCAAACCCTTTAATGGACTCTTACAACAATGACTGCCTCAAAACAATTTTTCTCTTTTTTTTAATTGAAAATCTTCTGTTATTAATTTCTTCAATTTCAGTTTTTCTCTAATTAATTTACTGAAAACATTGATGGTTTCATCTCATTAAAATCTGATATCAAAGATTTGTGCTATTTTTATACATTTTTTTTATAAATTGCCTTATACAGAGTGATTTAATGCATACAGTGTGAAGTTAAGACACAGTATCCATTCTGAAATGGAGAATCCCATTACTGACAGTTGCAATGATTCATTTGCAACATCATAATAGTTAGCACAAGCCTAAATACAATATTAACTTTATCAATAAAAATATTTAATTTTAAGATATGTTATTAAACTAAAATGCTATTGCTGGAAATTAAATTCTGTTATATTTTTCAACCATGTTAAACTGAAATTGTACAATTTGAATACCATGCTTGGATAAAAACGTTAATAACCATTTGAATAAATGCATTTGTGATACATGTGCATGCATTATACTGAGCATATTAATGTACATTCAGCATGAATGGAAAAATGCAAGCAGAAGTGCATTCAGTATACTGACATTGAACATATTTTGTGACTTAAGCTGGCTGCATAGTAAAGTGAGCCTTTTACCTATGTATGAAGACTTTTGAATCATCCTATATACTTACATTACAAGTTATTAAATTAAATATAGGGGAAGTTGGGGCAAAGCAGAAATGCTAGTGTTTCCTTCTAGGTATCTCAGAATGTTTAATCTGCAACATTTAAAGGAAATATGTTATAGTTCTTATTGTTCCTATACAAACAAAGGTTACCAAAATGAACATAGGGGATGAGTATAACAGACAACTTTCTATATGTTTTCAGTTTTTTCACTAAGCCCCAAGTAGAGACGCATAATGAAAACTGTGTTGGGGAAAAGAGGAAACTACATGCAATTCTTCTCTGAATTGCATAATTTACTTTAATTCAAGTGGTCTTCATTTTATTGGAACATTATATTAGCATGTTGCAGAAACGATACTGTGTTGACCTGTCAATAATTCATTTTCATATATCACACTGTCATCGTTGACTTCAGGAAACACCAGTATGTTGCCTGTATTTCTGTATTTTCATATAAATTTAACATGAACTTCAGTGTATGATTCACTGTCAGACTCATTCTCTGAAAGAACAACAATAATGAATTTCTTGATGTTTATCTTATCATCTGTCATGTGCATGACCAAGTAGTCTCCTGGCTTAATTTCACTGATTCTATTTCAATATTCCTAGCAAAGGGTGTTGCACAATATCTGATTTGTCAGTAAAATCTTCCATATCATTAGAATCATCTCAGAGGTTTTGGTAATCAACAGATTGTTTGCATTCTGAGTGAGTGAGAAGTGGTGCTTTTTGCTTTCTTGCAGATGATTTTTATTTCTTGGGTTTGTTGCTTAGAAGTAAGTTTTGTGCAACATGCTTTTTTGACTTTGAGTTTTTTCTGCTTTTGTTTTCAGTTCTGCAATGGGGAGATTACTTGTGAGGATGACTCTGTTTCTTTCAACCTGATACCTCTTTCTTCAAATCTGCTTTGGAATTGGTGCAATACCTTCTGGAGACAATACATAGCATGAAAATATGGTGTCTCACTAGTCATCTTGCACTGTGGCTAGCAAGACAGCATATTATTGTGAAATAGCTAGTAGTTTCATGATATCATTTTGAACATTTCAAATTGCTTAAAGATGGATTACTCCAACCACAGTCGTTGTGCCATTTTTTTCCTGTATCTACATACCATTATTAGCTACTCAAACACCTTCAGAAAAAGAGAAAACCATTGAAATGTTAATGTCAATGAAATATCAATGTTGGTACTGTACATTTGTCACAAAATAAATTTCAACTTAAGCACCAGAAAACTTGTTTCTGAATTGAGCATTTGCTTGTGATAGTCTTGTTAATAAGCAGAAAAAACTAGGACCACCGGGGTAAAGATGAAAATTTTTAAGTTTGTTCCTTTCCACTCAGCCCTATGAGTTACTCGTGTACTAAAATGCTATATGCTCAGACAAAGACAGCATATGCAATAAAAATTGCATTCTATTATACATGGCTGTCAGAAAATAATACTTGCAATTAAATCTATAAAATAATGTAGGTATTACAGCTTACTTACTCATCTCAAAACTTACAACAAACAGCTAAAAAGAGTACTTTTACCTGCATCTTTGTTATACCTGCATTTCACTAGCTGGTTGCCATATGCAAAATATATTGTCATTGTAATCTTTAACATTCATGCACAAGCAAGTCAGATTATCCAATCAAAACACATATATCACAAGTTTTTACTTTGTTTCCTTATCTCACTTTGCCCCAACTTCCCCTACATATTTTTGCTATTATTTCAAAAATTTTTAATAAAAATAAATTGAAAATTTTATATTTTAGATGTTAATCAACTCAATAATATTATAATAAGTAAGGAAAATAATTTTGATCCATATAATGAAAATTCTAAAGTTGAAAAAGTTAAAATTGTAAAAAGAAAAAAGAAATTTTCATTGCCTTGGTGGTGCATAATCTTTGGATGGTTCTTTGTAATTGCTTCAATTGCCACATCAATTTTCTTTTTATGGGCTTATGGAATACAATTTGGCAATACAAAAACATGTAAATGGATTACATCATTAATTATATCATTTTTTTCATCTTTGCTATTAACACAACCATTGAAAGTAAGTCTAAAAATTATTATTTCTCTATACTCTATCTGTTTTTATATATGTACTGATTTTTGAACTTTTTATTCAGATATTATTATCAGCATGTCTTTTATCAATGATATGTCAAAAATTGAATTATGAAGAAGATGACATTGACGAAGATGAAGAAGAGCATAACCTTGGTACTGATGAAGAATGGTTACATGTCAGACCTAATTGTATGAAAATAATTTTAAAATTCTTTTTTAAAATAAATTATTTTAATTCATAAAATCCAGAAATAAAATAATTTCAGAATAATGGAAAAAATAAATATTAAAACACAAAAATATTAGGTAAACACAAAAGGCCATTAAGCACTTGAACGGGATCAGGGAGTACAGCAGGCCTCTTTTGTCTCTTAGATGGCTTCCTTCTATTATTTTGTTTATTTTGAACAAATGAAATATGTAGAATGCTTCTTTATCAATAAAAGATTTTTTGTTAGTAAAAATAACATTAATAAATAATGGTAGTAACTACTATTGCCCAGGGGAAAATCTCAAGCCCCTTCATGATCCTTGGTAAATACATAAACATCTTAGCACTTTCAAATCTCTTGAACTCATTATTAGAGATGCTATTAAAGTTGTGTTGGACTGAATACAGTTACCATAAAAGTAGTGAGTAGATAAACTGATAGCTATAGTTGCATAAACAATAATATAATGTGCAAGATAATAAACAAACTAAATAACATAGAAAAATATAATAAACAGCATGTTAACAAATGTAACACAGACCTAATAAATAATTATCAGTTATAACCAGAATCAATAGTGTGAAATCTTCCTCAAAAACATTTTAAGAAGATAGTACTGTAAGCACATGTGTTTTGACATTTTGTAAAACTGGAGTTTTGAACAAAGGGAAGGCTTTAGTTCATATAGCCTTATTCATAGCTTTTAGTTCATATAGTTTTAGTGTCTCATAAGTATGTAGGAGTTATACTGATGTTTGTTTACTATTTTACATGTGAAACATGACACTGAGCAAGGAAGAATAAATTTATGTTATTTTGATGATGAGGATCCTTAGTTAGCATAATGTCACTGAAGAGTTTAAAAGGCTATATCTGGATTGCTGTATCTGAAGTCTGGATATAGCCTCTTAAATGGACTTTTGGTAACTTCACACTGACTTCCCCACCATCAAAATAACTTGAATTCATTCCTCCTTAATCATCTCTATGTTTCATCTGTAAAAAAGAATAAACATACATTAATTCTGAATCTTCAAAAAGCTGGTTGTACCAACAAAACCTTCAAATTAATCAGCAAATATTAAGATATTATGACAAAGGTTTTTTGATCTAAATAGCATCTGCTTCAGGTCTAAAATGTTCAATAGAATTAATAAGTTTGAAATTATACTGGTATGAAACATGAATAAAAATCATTTTAGTATTATGGTTTTTTTATTCAAGGTAATCTTTGTATAATCAACAATCTCATTCACAATGGTATCTGCAACAGGATTTGAAGGATTCTATAGGAGCATTACTTTTACTTTATTCCAGTGCATATCTCTTTCTCTTTCCATTACTTTGGTGTCCTTCGTACTTTTTTGTGCATGAAGGTTATCGAACACCTTGTATGACAACAAACTCTGAAGGAATGATGGTTCATTTGGTTACAGAATGTTAGACAGTTCTTTTAAACACTAGAAACTACTCCAGCCAAATAGAATGAGACTGTCAAACTGCAATCTTTTATGCCAGGTTAAAGGGAATGTCTTTATCAACTTATTTTGATCTATGGGATTAAAGAATAGATGACTTTTAATTTAAATCTAAGCTGTCAAATGTTTCATTTGGAGTGTACATTCTGATCTGAATCCTTTTAAAGAAGTCCTAAAAATTTTCCAGAGAAGAGGAGAATGTGTTTACTGAATACATGTGGAACCATCATTTCCACATGTATTCAGAAAACACACTCTCAATGGCACACAATAAAATTTAGAAGCTTTGCTTAATAACATTGTCAAGACTTGTTACAGTAAAGGCTTGCTTCTGCAATTAAAGTGTCAGGGTCTCATACACCAACCAGTACTTTAGATCAGGCAATTATATTCACTGAAGAAGATAGAGCTAGGGAACTACAGAGTATATATATGCAAATATGGAAGGATGTGCTGATGATTCAAAAATTGATAAGGAAGTTGAGAATAAAATCTCTTAAGTTGGAGGAGCAAGTAAGGAATTAAAGGAGTCTATGTTTTTATTGATTGAGGTTTGCAAATTAAAAAATGTAACCCAGAACCTGTGGGAATGTGGAGGTATCTTAAATGCAGGCAGCTTGGCTACCTAGCACAGTAGTACAAGATGAAAAAAGTGTTAAACTAAGAGTGAACTAGTTGTGTGAATCAGCTACTTCTATTGTTAAGTTTGGCCAATGAAATTTTGTTATCTGATAGATGAGTCTCAATTATTGGTAGTACAATCAATGACTTTAAGGTTAAGTGGTTGATAGATACTGAGGCTGAGAGGTTGGTTATTGATGAGAAATTAGCAAGTTGGCTGAGAGAGATAGGCCCAAGTTGTATAGTTTTCAGTTGTATTTCCATAGAGGATTGTGGGAACCTCTGTTACTAGGCCTCTGGAAATTTTCTGATTTTCCAATAGCTCTATCCATCTGATCTAGAAACTAAAAGTTATGAGTATGCAGAATTTAGAATTGTAAAAAAATAGATAAAAGGTTTCAATCAGAGCATAGACCAAAAATTCTGTCTACTAGAGAGATGTAATGGTTGTCTTTTAGGAATCAATGTACAATAAATAGAATCAGAATATACTGTATATATGCAGTGTGTATATATTGGTTGAGGTGTGCTCTTCTTACAGACAGTTGTACAGTTATGTCATATCTATCATGGTCTTTGATTGATTTCAAGATTAAAGAAATGGACTTCTGAAAAACTATCGGTCCATGTTGAATGTAAGTCTCAAGAGTTTCTGAGATAGATGTGATGAAAGAACTGGCATAGCTTCTCTTCCAAATGATAAGAATATCATCTGCATAATTGTGTCTGTATTGAGAAATTTCAATTACTGTTATCATTATAAAAGCCAAAGAAATTATTTTAAACGAAATTATTCTATAAAATTAAGATTTTCACATATTTACGTAGTATTTCTCCAGATTTTTAAAACATATACAGCTGTTTTGGAGATCAAGACCTAATCATTTATATTAAATTCTCTACTTTTTGGAATTTAACTTACCCTCAAGTGTACCAACACAATGTTTATAGAAAATGCATCTCAAATTATATTCAGGTTACATTTTCTGTCATTATGACTTCTGTAGTCTTAATGTAAAAAAAATAGGTGTATGTGCAGTTAAGATTTCAGATTAGCCTATAAGAAAGTGAAAACATAGCTTATGAAAGGAGAGAGGGTGAAAATTTAAATATATTTTTAAATATTTAATTTTAAGCTGATATTTTGTCATTTATATTAAATAAGTTATTTCCATTCTATTAGCTAAGAAAACATCTAAAAGGAACATTTATCGACCCATGGATGAGAAAACATTAGAAAAAGCTAGAATAAAACGTGAAAAAGAAGTACGACTGAATAATATAATAAGAGAACTGGTCGTTTATTCTCTGTATCTTTGGATTCTCGTAATTATAAGCTATGGTCAAAGAGATCCAAACGGCTATTATATGAGGTTAAACATAATAAATAATTTTATCAAACCTGGAGATCACTGGAATGATTTTAATAAGGTATAAATATTAAACAATTGTATTTTATTTTAATATTTTTCTATATTAAATTTTGGCTACTTTAAAGGTTAATACGGATAGACGATTTTGGAATTGGACTACTGAAGTTTTGATTCCAGAATTATTGATCGGAAACTGGTATAATAATCGAATACCTTTAGGTTTGCGAGGTTTTATTGATGACAGAAATAATGTAAAAATAAGTTATGCCATTATGAGACAAGTACGAATTAAAACTAGTAAGTAGTAGTAAAATATTTTTTTGTTTTTCGGTGTTCGCTCAAATATGTTTACGTAATGTGTAATCAAATAAAAAGTTTAAAATTACTTGTGAAAATTACACTTGGTAACGCAGGGTATCAATGGCTCATCAATCATCACTGATTTATTTATTGAGAGTTCTTGTGATTGTTAGCAAAGNAACATTTAAAAAGTGACATATACCATTTATTTATTTATTTATTATTTTTGTAAAATTATAAACTCATAAATCTAATGTAATTTATATTACACCTATATAATTTTATGGCTTTTATATTGTCCTATATAATTTTTCCTGTTTACATTTTGAGTAAATAAATTAAATAACGTGTTTTTTTTAATGTTTTAAACATTTAAAACTGCAAAAAAAAATTGGTTTATAATCTCAAATTAAAGTAATATATTTTTATATTTTTTCGTCTTAACTTTCTTTAGGGTTTTGAGGATTTTTATTTAAATTCTTATATTTTTAGGGAATATTTTCATATTTTAAAGACATTTTTTTATTTAAATTTTTGTATTTTAATATCGTTAAGGTATAAGATTTGTAAGCGTTATATATAAAATTTTATATATTACGCCTGGAGAAGCTGGAAGCAAATTTAGTTATTGGCATTATACGAGATGCATTAGGACAACATATGGCCTGGGGAGACACGCGGTCAATTGGCAGTTGTCGAGACACTTTAGCATCATTTCTCTCTCGCGCTGTTAACACGACTACAGAGACCGCGTGCGATGCACCAATTCTAGACTACCCCATCATCACCCTCCCTACACACAAAACGGTCGGCGGTATCGGCGTTAGACTTACCTTCATTCCCTACCAATTTTCACAGCAAGTCGTCCACATTATTTATGAGGTATCTGTGTCACTTGTCGATCCAAGTTTGCGAACTGTGGAACTAGTTTCTGTCTAATTCTCTTGTCTGGAATGGGCCCTTTTTTTCTTTCCCTCGCTTTACACCCCCCGGGTATTATCCTAGGTAACAGAACCAGACGGTCAGTCTGGACATTGACAATACGTTTTTGGTTAATGGATGTCGTGAATTGTCTGATAGTAATAAATTATTTTACTTGACAGTTGACCGCGTCAAGTAATACACAAAATGTGCTGTAAATGTCGTCTTGATGAAGTAGAGAATCCTAGTAGGGATTGCCCATTTGAAGTTCATTAGGGAAATAGTCTGTGGGTGACCCTAAACGCTTCCCTAACACAATAAGGGTATGCTGAATTGTTTATTGTTTCGGCACGTTTATCTTCGACTACGTTCTACTTTTGGTGAAGATTTTTTAATAAAAACACACCGCGAAAACATTTTTTCGTTTGTTAAAAACACTAAAAATGTCCTAAAAGTCCTGTTTTTTCCGCACGTTCGTTTGTTTAAACGTTTGATTCGCTATAAAATCTCTTTTATTTTGTGAGTTAAAAACGCGAAAAATGACCTTAAAAATCCTACGTTTTTCTACACGTTCGTGTGTCTAAGCGTTTGGTTCGTCCAGACAGCAACTTCGTCTGTTCTATTGAAAAGCATAAATATTACATCGCTGTTAAGTCGAGGGTTGAAAAAAAAATAAAATGTTTTCAACGAAGTTAAACTGAAATCGTGAGTTAGTGGCTCATAAACTAACTACTATTTGGACATCTTTTGCTCGTTCAACAACCAAAGTCATTACTTGCTTCAATGTATAACATTAGCGCCAATTACGGTTAGTGTCACGCTTTCTATAGATAATGTGTGTCCAGGCATAAATGGACTGTTTATAGTCTGTGCCAACGACTGTTTATTCAAGGTGAGGGATGCTAGCTCTTAGCCATTGCCTCTGTTTCTTATCTGTTTAACCTTTGACCTCCTCTATCTAGGTCTATAAACTCCACGTCCGAAACTAAAAATAAAAACTTGTAAAAATCCTAAAGTTCAAAGCAGAACAAAATTAAAAACGTTCTCAAGTTCCTTCTAAGAAAGCAAATAAATGGAATTTTTTAGAGATTAAAATTTTTTATTGTTTAACAGTTTATTTAGAATTTAAAAACATTTAAAAAAACACCTTATTTTTTTGTACTAATTTTTCATTTTATTACTTTTTTTTAACAAATTTAAATGTAAATTTTACCCAAAATTATTTAATAAATTTTTCTTAAAAAATTTTTATTTTAATTACAATTAATATCATAGATTTCATAGCCTGTAATTAATTGTATATATTTTTAACATCATTATCTACTGCCATAAATCATGCATTTTATTACCTTATTTATCTTCTTATATAAATTTGTGTACAAAATAAAAAAACATATAAATAAAACATAAAGAATATTTTAATTTCAGTTAAAATATCTTAAAGATTATCTTAAAAAATCATCGGTTGAAGATGAGGAATTTATATTTTTTCATAATATTTGAGCCTATCTACAGCTATATAATTATCTAATTAAATCAAAAATTTCCACAAAATTTTGGAAATTTTTAAATCGATTATAATCTAAAGACTATCAAGACTTTATCTACATGATAAATTTTTATAATTTTTCAATAATAAATTATTCAAAACGTATATTTTGAATGTTTTCCACTTATCGTGATATGGATATACACATCTTGTCTTGACGTTTTCTAGTATAAAATTACTTAAAATTTTGATAAGAATATGCTTTAAAAAAGGTATAAGGTATACATTTTCAGTAGATAATGTCATAAAAGTTTTTTTTTTTTAATTTTTAAGGCATTACTTATCAGGAAAATACTTCAAATAACTCTNGTTTCCTTATCTCACTTTGCCCCAACTTCCCCTACATATTTTTGCTATTATTTCAAAAATTTTTAATAAAAATAAATTGAAAATTTTATATTTTAGATGTTAATCAACTCAATAATATTATAATAAGTAAGGAAAATAATTTTGATCCATATAATGAAAATTCTAAAGTTGAAAAAGTTAAAATTGTAAAAAGAAAAAAGAAATTTTCATTGCCTTGGTGGTGCATAATCTTTGGATGGTTCTTTGTAATTGCTTCAATTGCCACATCAATTTTCTTTTTATGGGCTTATGGAATACAATTTGGCAATACAAAAACATGTAAATGGATTACATCATTAATTATATCATTTTTTTCATCTTTGCTATTAACACAACCATTGAAAGTAAGTCTAAAAATTATTATTTCTCTATACTCTATCTGTTTTTATATATGTACTGATTTTTGAACTTTTTATTCAGATATTATTATCAGCATGTCTTTTATCAATGATATGTCAAAAATTGAATTATGAAGAAGATGACATTGACGAAGATGAAGAAGAGCATAACCTTGGTACTGATGAAGAATGGTTACATGTCAGACCTAATTGTATGAAAATAATTTTAAAATTCTTTTTTAAAATAAATTATTTTAATTCATAAAATCCAGAAATAAAATAATTTCAGAATAATGGAAAAAATAAATATTAAAACACAAAAATATTAGGTAAACACAAAAGGCCATTAAACACTTGAACGGGATCAGGGAGTACAGCAGGCCTCTTTTGTCCCTTAGATGTCTTCCTTCTATTATTTTGTTTATTTTGAACAAATGAAATATGTAGAATGTTTCTTTATCAATAAAAGATTTTTTGTTAGTAAAAATAACATTAATATATAATGGTGGTAACTACTATGGCCCAGGGGAAAATCTCAAGCCCCTTCATGATCCTTGGTAAATACATAAACATCTTAGCACTTTCAAATCTCTTGAACTCATTATTAGAGATGCTATTAAAGTTGTGTTGGACTGAATACAGTTACCATAAAAGTAGTGAGTAGATAAACTGATAGCTATAGTTGCATAAATAATAATATAATGTGCAAGATAATAAACAAACTAAATAACATAGAAAAATATAATAAACAGCATGTTAACAAATGTAACACAGACCTAATAAATAATTATCAGTTATAACCAGAATCAATAGTGTGAAATCTTCCTCAAAAACATTTTAAGAAGATAGTACTGTAAGCACATGTGTTTTGACATTTTGTAAAACTGGAGTTTTGAACAAAGGGAAGGCTTTAGTTCATATAGCCTTATTCATAGCTTTTAGTTCATATAGTTTTAGTGTCTCATAAGTATGTAGGAGTTATACTGATGTTTGTTTACTATTTTACATGTGAAACATGACACTGAGCAAGGAAGAATAAATTTATGTTATTTTGATGATGAGGATCCTTAGTTAGCATAATGTCACTGAAGAGTTTAAAAGGCTATATCTGGATTGCTGTATCTGAAGTCTGGATATAGCCTCTTAAATGGACTTTTGGTAACTTCACACTGACTTCCCCACCATCAAAATAACTTGAATTCATTCCTCCTTAATCATCTCCATGTTTCATCTGTAAAAAAGAATAAACATACATTAATTCTGAATCTTCAAAAAGCTGGTTGTACCAACAAAACCTTCAAATTAATCAGCAAATATTAAGATATTATGACAAAGGTTTTTTGATCTAAATAGCATCTGCTTCAGGTCTAAAATGTTCAATAGAATTAATAAGTTTGAAATTATACTGGTATGAAACATGAATAAAAATCATTTTAGTATTATGGTTTTTTTATTCAAGGTAATCTTTGTATAATCAACAATCTCATTCACAATGGTATCTGCAACAGGATTTGAAGGATTCTATAGGAGCATTACTTTTACTTTATTCCAGTGCATATCTCTTTCTCTTTCCATTACTTTGGTGTCCTTCGTACTTTTTTGTGCATGAAGGTTATCGAACACCTTGTATGACAACAAACTCTGAAGGAATGATGGTTCATTTGGTTACAGAATGTTAGACAGTTCTTTTAAACACTAGAAACTACTCCAGCCAAATAGAATGAGACTGTCAAACTGCAATCTTTTATGCCAGGTTAAAGGGAATGTCTTTATCAACTTATTTTGATCTATGGGATTAAAGAATAGATGACTTTTAATTTAAATCTAAGCTGTCAAATGTTTCATTTGGAGTGTACATTCTGATCTGAATCCTTTTAAAGAAGTCCTAAAAATTTTCCAGAGAAGAGGAGAATGTGTTTACTGAATACATGTGGAACCATCATTTCCACATGTATTCAGAAAACACACTCTCAATGGCACACAATAAAATTTAGAAGCTTTGCTTAATAACATTGTCAAGACTTGTTACAGTAAAGGCTTGCTTCTGCAATTAAAGTGTCAGGGTCTCATACACCAACCAGTACTTTAGATCAGGCAATTATATTCACTGAAGAAGATAGAGCTAGGGAACTACAGAGTATATATATGCAAATATGGAAGGATGTGCTGATGATTCAAAAATTGATAAGGAAGTTGAGAATAAAATCTCTTAAGTTGGAGGAGCAAGTAAGGAATTAAAGGAGTCTATGTTTTTATTGATTGAGGTTTGCAAATTAAAAAATGTAACCCAGAACCTGTGGGAATGTGGAGGTATCTTAAATGCAGGCAGCTTGGCTACCTAGCACAGTAGTACAAGATGAAAAAAGTGTTAAACTAAGAGTGAACTAGTTGTGTGAATCAGCTACTTCTATTGTTAAGTTTGGCCAATGAAATTTTGTTATCTGATAGATGAGTCTCAATTATTGGTAGTACAATCAATGACTTTAAGGTTAAGTGGTTGATAGATACTGAGGCTGAGAGGTTGGTTATTGATGAGAAATTAGCAAGTTGGCTGAGAGAGATAGGCCCAAGTTGTATAGTTTTCAGTTGTATTTCCATAGAGGATTGTGGGAACCTCTGTTACTAGGCCTCTGGAAATTTTCTGATTTTCCAATAGCTCTATCCATCTGATCTAGAAACTAAAAGTTATGAGTATGCAGAATTTAGAATTGTAAAAAAATAGATAAAAGGTTTCAATCAGAGCATAGACCAAAAATTCTGTCTACTAGAGAGATGTAATGGTTGTCTTTTAGGAATCAATGTACAATAAATAGAATCAGAATATACTGTATATATGCAGTGTGTATATATTGGTTGAGGTGTGCTCTTCTTACAGACAGTTGTACAGTTATGTCATATCTATCATGGTCTTTGATTGATTTCAAGATTAAAGAAATGGACTTCTGAAAAACTATCGGTCCATGTTGAATGTAAGTCTCAAGAGTTTCTGAGATAGATGTGATGAAAGAACTGGCATAGCTTCTCTTCCAAATGATAAGAATATCATCTGCATAATTGTGTCTGTATTGAGAAATTTCAATTACTGTTATCATTATAAAAGCCAAAGAAATTATTTTAAACGAAATTATTCTATAAAATTAAGATTTTCACATATTTACGTAGTATTTCTCCAGATTTTTAAAACATATACAGCTGTTTTGGAGATCAAGACCTAATCATTTATATTAAATTCTCTACTTTTTGGAATTTAACTTACCCTCAAGTGTACCAACACAATGTTTATAGAAAATGCATCTCAAATTATATTCAGGTTACATTTTCTGTCATTATGACTTCTGTAGTCTTAATGTAAAAAAAATAGGTGTATGTGCAGTTAAGATTTCAGATTAGCCTATAAGAAAGTGAAAACATAGCTTATGAAAGGAGAGAGGGTGAAAATTTAAATATATTTTTAAATATTTAATTTTAAGCTGATATTTTGTCATTTATATTAAATAAGTTATTTCCATTCTATTAGCTAAGAAAACATCTAAAAGGAACATTTATCGACCCATGGATGAGAAAACATTAGAAAAAGCTAGAATAAAACGTGAAAAAGAAGTACGACTGAATAATATAATAAGAGAACTGGTCGTTTATTCTCTGTATCTTTGGATTCTCGTAATTATAAGCTATGGTCAAAGAGATCCAAACGGTTATTATATGAGGTTAAACATAATAAATAATTTTATCAAACCTGGAGATCACTGGAATGATTTTAATAAGGTATAAATATTAAACAATTGTATTTTATTTTAATATTTTTCTATATTAAATTTTGGCTACTTTAAAGGTTAATACGGATAGACGATTTTGGAATTGGACTACTGAAGTTTTGATTCCAGAATTATTGATCGGAAACTGGTATAATAATCGAATACCTTTAGGTTTGCGAGGTTTTATTGATGACAGAAATAATGTAAAAATAAGTTATGCCATTATGAGACAAGTACGAATTAAAACTAGTAAGTAGTAGTAAAATATTTTTTTGTTTTTCGGTGTTCGCTCAAATATGTTTACGTAATGTGTAATCAAATAAAAAGTTTAAAATTACTTGTGAAAATTACACTTGGTAACGCAGGGTATCAATGGCTCATCAATCATCACTGATTTATTTATTGAGAGTTCTTGTGATTGTTAGCAAAGTAGTAAGGAATTGCCCATAAATTAAGTCCGCATTTTTCTTCAAATTTTTACTCCCCCTCCCCCTCTTTGGACGTCCAACAAAACTCAAATCCCCCTCAAAACCTTTATCACTATATTAGTAATAAAATGCATAAACTGTATAAAATTTAATGAAATAAAACGGACGTCCGTCGAAGTTCAAAAAGTAAAAGTAGCCAACTCAGAAAGCATTCTTCTTTGATAAATAACCTGAGATTTGACGATAAAATCAAAAAGACATTTTTGTGAATAGATAAAAATGTAAAAATTCAAAGCCTTGAATTTACAATATAACATTAATATGGATGATCTATACAACGAGATGGCTATACTGTAGTTAAAGAAAAAGTAACAAGTGTAATGATGGAAAATTTAAGTATTCCAGAAAAACTGGTAAAATTTTTGAACATTGCCAAACTCAGCGATGGGGGATTTATCCGTTGAACCAGAGAAAAATTCATCAGCGGGAATTCCATGACCACTGCGATTGTTTCTTATGAAATCAAGTAAAAAGCATAAAAACATTTAAAGTTTCCAAACTCCAAGCTTTATTTATGTTAACCGTCTTATGATTAAGTTTAACTCATTGTGAATGGGCCTTTCACAATGTACTGTACCATACGTAATGTTAATCTTAAAGCGTTACTTACACCATTGTTTTAAATGTTGATGGAACCAAAAGGAAATTTAAATAAAGACTTGCTTACGAACGTTATTAACTTAAAAATAAATATATATCAAATACTTTTATAGATTTTGTCTAAAAGTCCAAAACCGGCTCTAGTCATAGTTCATATATTTTTTTTTCTTTACATAAAAGTTAATTTTTTACAGTGAAAAAAAATGAATATATTATATTAATATGATTATCTAATATTGTTTTATTGATGTAAATACTTAATATATTTTTTAAAATTATTTTTTTATTATATTCTTTTTACATGTTTTCAATATATTTAACTGGTTAAATAAAATTTATAGAAAATGGCTGTTTTATTTATTCCTGTAGATCTCTGTTCTCAAAGTAATTTTGTATGCCTTGTATATAAAACCTCACTAAGTCAAATACATTAATTTGAAGCTGTTTACAGGTTGCAGGCACAATATATAGTTTTCCATATAATATGGTGTTAATAAATTGAAATTGTTGGTACTTTCAACTTTAACCTCTTTTCTGTATAACCTCCACCCTTTGATAGATCTTGTATGTTTTTTGAATACAGACAATTAATACAGATAGGATTTATGCTGAACACAATACTATTACAACCTTGCATTGACATCCTTTTATTGATATAACATATTATGGCTTTTTGATTGTGACACAAGGAGCACCTTGACAACACACTCAAAAGTATCATAAACTATATACAATTTTGTAATTATTTTCTGAACAGATTCTTGAGAAATGATTTGATAACAAAATTTATGGCCACAGAAAAAATTGAGAAAATTCTCTATTAAATTAACTTAATAACTTAAAGTCAGGATTCTTTTTTATTCCTTAAACTTAGTTATAAAGGCATAGTGTGCAAAAAATATCATTTTATAACTTTCGATAATCTTTCTATTTGTAAATTTAAAATCTAGTTCTAGTGTCTAGTTTTTATAAATATCAATTTTTTTTCTAATATCTAAATTTAGATAATAAATATTTATTTTAACATTTTTTAAACTATTATTTGATTTTTGTTAATCTCTTCCACAATTGTGTTCATCATTTTTATTCTTATGAATTGCTTGAATTGCTAAGCAATCAACTATATATCATATTTTAATTTAACATACTTTTTCAAATTTATTAAATATTTTTATTTTAATAGAATATATGCAAGCTCTGTTTTTAATGTGCATCAATTGCATCTCATTTAAAAGTGTGCATCTTTTTTGTTTATGATAATTTCCTTTCAAATATAAAATTGAGTGAATATATTTTGATATACTGTATCTTTATTCCATTATTTTTACTTTAAAATAATTTTCATGTAAAAACCTCATGAATTCAAAGAACATTTTAGAGAAATGCTTACATGAGCTTAAAAATGTAAAATTTTGTATTTGCTATTTTTAGAGGATTTCTTTCTATCTTTAAAGCACTAAATTCAAATTTAAAAATTTTTCTAAAATGTAGCTTTGAAAACATTCAATAAATAAAGCATTTCATATTTTTAAGTTTGTGTTGTAGCATTTCTGTAGATATTTTTTGAATTTGGTACAGGTATATCTCGCCTTACATCAGTAATTGGTTCCAGGAGAGGCGACGTAAGTCGAATTTACTTGTCTCTGAATCCACTTGTCACTAGGCTAAACCATAAATTACCATTCCTGGTTCTGTATTTTATTTATTAATGCATTTTTAATAATATATAGTTAATAAGGATCTATTTTAAGCTTACAAACAAATAAATTTTAGTTTTTAATATAATACAGAAAAAAGTAATCTAAATTTACGAATGCAGATACTGTAAATACAGTACATACTTGTAAATGTATATATTTTAATATGATTTTATGTGCTTTAAACATTTTTCTAGTGATATTATGACTTAAATATTTGTGGCTGACAGACATAAAGTTGAATAAAATGACTTAAACTTGATTTTTATTTTTCCATATACTTTTTTGACAAACGATGTATAATCAGGAACGACGTAAGTCAAGGTATACCTGTATATAGAAATAAATTTGTTGTATTTTGATTTTATAATTAATGAGTACAATTTTAAGATATGGAATCCAACCTCATTTTTATTTCTCTTGTAATTTCTGTTTATTTTAGTTTTGAGACATTTGTGTAGTTAGGAAAAAATAATTTATATTCCTGTCAGTATTAACTCAAAGTTTAATTTACTAGAAGCTAAGATTTGGCTCCTGGTCTTCCATACTCTGAAATCCCAGGAAATTAACCTTAATATAAAGAAAAAGATTTCATAGGAATTCTGTTTATATTAAATGCCATAATATATAATTAAAATGAAAGAAAATAGATAGATTATAAATAATTAAAGTATATTCTAAATATGATTGTGTCCATAATATGTCAGATTTGCCTAGTTCACTTTATAACTTAAAGTTGTTTAAACTATTAGAGCAATTTTGGATACTTTTTGTGTGCAATTACATTAAAATTAAATCGTTTTAAGATGTTCATTCTTTTTATGATGTCAAGAACTGAAAGATCCAGTAAATCCATCATGTGTAAATGCATTGAACTTTTAGAAGGAAATGAGATGGTAAAATGCAAAACAGACAATGCTGCCCTTAATTGATGTGATGTTCTTTTACAGTATATTTAACTTTATTTAGAAAGTTTGATTTAAGATAATATTATAAATTGATATCTGAAAGATTAGGCATCCACTATAAAACTTTCTAGAGAAATTACTGGTACTGGTACTAATAAGTGTTACCACTAAACCTTTGGGTTTCCAGTAGGGTTTGAATGTAGTAAATGAGGAAACGTTTTCAATTTTTTATCCATAATCTGCTTCAGGTTCTTATCATTCCAATTGTGGAATGCCAAGACTTTCAAACATTTTCAAATACTAATTGCTTAAAACTGTTAAATGCATTGATAGTACAGAATTGAATGATTTTATCCCATGACCATATTTTAATGCTGTGGCTGATCTTTGAGGGAATATGTAATTATTGATGCGGATGGTCATCACAGGCATATTGCATAGCTTTCTTTGAAGTTTACACAGTTCCTCAATTTGCTTGCCTTGTAAATTTCGAGTGTTTCCACAACTCTAGATGGGAGGACATACTCAAGGAACTTGAATGCCTAGAAGACATCACGACAAATCAGGGTACAATAGAAGCATAATTAGGAATTTAGCTCAGAACTTCTATAGACCAGAGTGGGTGACATACCTCCACAGACCAGGGAGGGTCTAATGAGATACATGATCTAAACGTCATTGCAAAACACAATGATAGAATATAACAAAAACCTGCATTCCCTATATAAAGAAATAGCACATAAGAAGGGCACAAAAATAGCTTACAAGAGGACACAAACAATTTACTCCCTATTGAGGAATGCCTGATAGTTTGAGGGCACCAGGAGTGTATAGTGTCCCAAACAGAGACCATAGGTTCCAGAGAAATGTGGTATACACTGGATTGACCAAATGGTCTATACAAAAAAAGGATTAAGAAAACAAATATGACATCGCCAAAAAAAGATACACCACAGCCCTGGCCACTTACGCCACCAACCCTGATGTAGAGGCCGACTTGGTCAATGCCAGCATTATAAAGAAATCCTTCCAGACATACCACATCAGGTCTTTGGAAACACTAGAAATTTACAAGGCAAGCAAATTGGGGAACTGTGTAAACTTCAAAGAAAGCTATGTGATATAGCAATATGCCTGTGATGACCATCCGCATCAATAATTACATATTCACTCAATGATCAGCCACAGCATTAAAATACGGTCATGGGATAAAATCATTCAATTCTGTACTATCAATGCATTTAACAGTTTTAAGCAATTTGTATTTGTTGTCTTGGCATTCCACAATTGGAATTATAAAAACCTGAAGCAGATTCTGGATAAAAGATTGAAAACATTTGCTCATTTACTACATTCAAACTATACTGGAAACCCAAAGGTTTAGTGGTGGTACTTATCCACTATAAAATTTTTTTATTTTTAAAATTTATAAAAAAATAAAAAGTAATTGTATTAGTAAAACTCCTAACTTAATAATAATAAAACCAGCAAAACAAACACTCGCTTGAAAAGCAAATGTTTTCACTCATTTTTAAAGGACATCATCAAGTTGGCAGTTAAAATTGAATCATTCTTTTGCTTCTTAAGGGTCTATGTCACATTTTCACCACTCCAATATATAACAGCTGGCAGATATTTTGTGCTTCATTTTTCATTTTTGAAGATGATACTTTCTTACAAAACAAGGTGTTCTGATGGAAAGCCCCTTTTCAGGTGCCTTATGTTAGTCATTTGCAAGTTGGAGACCTTCATCCTCGCTAAGTATCAGGATCATGTGGCTATATATTCTTGATACATCAATGATATACAGTACTTATTCTCTGGCACCAGGAGCCCAACACAACAATTAGTGGAGAATTTCAACAGTAACACTTATGGATTATATCTCAACTTGGAACAACACAGTCACAAGCATATGCATTTCCTGGACTTAGACATCCAGTTGAATAATGGATGCATAATCACAGGGGATTACATAAATCCTAAATATCTCTCTGTTTTCATACTGTCATGCTTGCATGATCCCTTTTTGTATAAATTGGCTGCCTTTAACTCATTGATCCATGGAGCATATGTATATATATTGGATCCACAGCAGGGAACAGGAATTTCACATTATCACAAACCAAGCTGTCCGACATGGATTCAATAAGATCATCATCAAGAGGCTCATCAACCCACTCTAGAAACATACAAAGTGGTTGCTTACAATGCAACACTTGCTCCTGTATATATAGAGATAGCCCATAATTGCATCAACATGGCCTTCAAAAGTAGCCCACCATATTTAATCTTTTTAGAAATGCCAAAGACTGTTGATCTGGCAACACTTATGGGGGGTATATTCCATCCCCTTTATAGACCATATATCCAACAGAGTTAGTATGTGGGAGCCACATACTAACTTTCCATCCACCTAAAAGAACATCAGCAGACCAAAAGGCCTCATATCCACCACCATACAGAATATACCAGAGATCTGGACAAAAATTTTACAGGAAACAGTAAATAGAACATAGCTCAGACATCTTGAGTTGATGGAAATTTACAAGGCAGCTTTAAGAAAAAAGGCCATCAACTATAAGGAAGATAATACCATCCCAAATCCATGGAAGATATATATTCACCCAACATAAATCTTGCAATTCCTGTAGGATTATATATACAATGTATCCACCTAGCTGGAGAGGTGAGATCATTCCAACAAATCAGCAAGTTAAAAAATTTAGTGCATAGACCTTTGGTGTTGAAGGACCCAACAGAGATTGTTATCATATCTGCTCTTCAAACATGAGGTTACCTGATGGACCAAACCAACCACTCATGCATTGACTTCAATTAATAATTCTACAGAACTGTTATAAAGGGCAAATTTCCACGGCAACAAGTTGATGTATAAGAGCATATCTACAACAACTGACCCTAAAGATTTTTCTCATACAGATGAACCTTATTTTCAGAAGGAGAGAAACATAATCAGCTGATGTAGCCATAACGTAAAAATAGAAACTGCAAATACAGAAATTCAGACACTTGTGAAACCTTTGATTGTTTTTACTGTTTTTAAAATAGCAAAAATAATCACAGCCCTTGCTGTCTATGCACTTTCTGATTTGGTTGATGTTTGCTGGCAACATGCTAAAATTATCAAAAGTATCAGAAATAGACATCACATATGTTACACGGAGGCTCTATACATTTACAAATATGTGCAACAGGGTCATTTCATCAGTTTTACAGATATCAAAACCCTTTGTGTCATAGAGAGCCTATTTTGAGTTGAACATGGCATAACCAGAATTGACCTCTCCATATGTCATTGGGATGCTCATCATGTATATTTACCTATTTTTGTGTATATTTGTCTTATAATTTACGGATTTTTGAGCTATATAGAACTTAATTTTTTATTTATGATGTTTATTTTTCATCATTTATCCACTTATTTAATTTTATTTTTATTTATGTTATTTATTTTTTCATTATTTAGCTACATATTTATATGTAATTTTATTTTATTCTATGATTTTAATTTTTAGTTTAAACCAAACAGTATTTCCATGTTCAGAAATATTATTCATTGGGCTGCAGTTTGAAAAAATTGTAGACCTATAAATTCTCATTGTTGGCTGTCTGTTCATCCTTAACCTTGAGAACAAAGTTAGACAGATGAAAGTTGAGACCAGATATGGAATGCTTGGGGGCAGAAGGCTCTGATTAACTATATACAAACTTCTGATTTTTATCAGAAGTCATGTTGTTTCAATTAAAAAAATTTTTTCTGAAAGGAGTTAGATAGATCAGTGGTTCTTAACCTTTCTATACTCACGGTCCACCAAATATTTCATAATTTTTTGTGACACCCATTTTTTTAATAATAATTTATATTTGGTAAATTTCTACATTCAAAAAACGCCAGTAACTGGTTCAGGTATGTGTTGATAATTTATATTTGTTAAATTATCTATAATAAATTGATTTTTTTTTATTATTACTTTATGTTTTTATATAATAAATGTAAAACATAACTTTATTATTTCATTATCTATTTAAGTAACATTCAAACTTCACAATTAAACATAAAAAGTCATTTTATTTTTTGTTAAAACTTAATAAGAAATATTTAAAAATTCATAGAATAAACAAAAAATATTTGAAAATAATTTTATAGGTTAATTATAAATAATTAAAACTAAACACACATTATAAGAAAGAAATGAACTATTATTCAATCCAAAGTCGATGCTAAAACTGAACTAAAACTAAAACACCCACAACTTGCCATAAAGATTTTGCATGTCTTTTGCAAAAGCATTTAAATTTTCAAAGCCTACTACTAAGCCTACTATTTTTTTCCTATTTATTTTTAAAATTCCAAGCATTAAAGGTTTCTTAGAATTACTTTGGAATAAAAGAAGTAAAGTGCAGTGTAAGTAGCATATTTGCATTTATTTCTTCTGTACTAACAAAGTTGTATGTAGGAAGAAATAAATAAATAAAAACTAAATACGAAAATTTTATCTTTCTTATTTCACTTTTCAATACAGTATTCGGTTATACATCAATTTTCTTTTTATTATATTCTGAAGGANCATCTTGTCTTGACGTTTTCTAGTATAAAATTACTTAAAATTTTGATAAGAATATGCTTTAAAAAAGGTATAAGGTATACATTTTCAGTAGATAATGTCATAAAAGTTTTTTTTTTTTAATTTTTAAGGCATTACTTATCAGGAAAATACTTCAAATAACTCTTTAAAAAAAATGGTACTTTGGATTAAATGCATGCACGCATTAACTATTAAGCATTCTGTCAAAAAATATTTGGTATCTTTTTGTTCTTTATTTTATTTTATTTTATTTTTTTATTATCAAATCGTTAAAGATACGACACAATTCGTGATAAGAATTATTTAAAGAGGCTATAAATTCTTAATCTTTGATTAAAAGTCAAAGCTGGTTATGTCTAAAAATGATTTAATGCCCTTCTCTACGCTTTCTTCTTTTTTTATGTTAATACAATACAAATGTTTGAAGTGTTACGTAAGAAGTGTTCGAAAGGATTTCAATGACTTCACACTAGCGCGTGGAATTTCAAATATTTGTCTTAATTAATATGCATGACGTCATCGCCCATTGATTGCCCTCTAGTGCGGAATCACGGAACTACCGAATGTTTTTTGAAAATCATTTTTTTTTTTAGGTCTGCTTCTTCATCCCTCCCTTCTTGTTTTATTAATCACAGGCGGGTAGTTATTAAGTCCAAATGAATAATGGTTTTACTCTGTTGGAAATCCTTCTCCAATCTATCGAGAAGTTTCTTCCCCCTTCCATCCTGTAAGCCTTGACCCTTAAAATCCCATGACTGAACCTTAAAACAAACTTCACCTCTGCTTAATGGAAATGATGAATGGTGAGCCTCGCCTCCGCATCTAAGTCCACCCAGGGGTCGTGTTCAGGTATTTGTCTCCTGCCACTAACTACCCCAGGTGGTTGAGACTGTTTGTCTTGGGGGACAGTCTCCGTAGTCATAGAATAAAACTCCTAAAGATAATTTGAGATTATAAAAATGAAGATAATCCTGAATCATCCTGTGTAGAGTTACACCTTCCTAACTATGATACGACCACGCATTCACCATCATAAATACTGATAGCATCCTATTTTGTATGAATATGCGAATAAATTACAACATTTAAAAAGTGACATATACCTATTGTAAGCGTTAAACTTACTGGACCGCCATGTGTTGTGGTCTTGAATCGACTAATTCCTTTCAGAACACTCTCTACTATGGATGCTAGTAGCGTTATGCATCAGTAGCCACATTCATCGAATGGTTTGGGTAGCTTCACAAAACATAGGGTCCACACAATTAACTTGACACAAGCCTCTGCATTCAAAAATCCACAAAATAGTCCAATCTGTTCCCCAAAATCGACATTATATTCACTACAGAAATCAGATTTAGTTGACATTTTACACTATTTACACACAAATCAACGTTACTAAACGGAAAATATTGTCCCAAACGCCAATTTTTTTTTAAGTTTAGTGGATCAATTTATTCAAAATTTGATAGAAAAATTTAAAAAAAAGAAGAAGAAAAGATCGTGACTATGAAAAAATTAACGTAATGTAAAGAATAAATTAATACGTAAAAAAGCGCGAAGCTACATGTCATCAATCATTAACCCCCAGATAAATAGTAGTAATTATTATTTATTAATTAGCAAATTTAATTGCCACTTAAGTAAAATTGCCAAAAAATTTCTTTATTAAAGATTCGAGTCAATTCATTTAACATTCTAAAGTTAACAATTTAGAAAACATTCCTACAAAAATCACGTCGAAGACAAAAATGAGAATCGAATGATGTAAGTAAGGTCGATGCGATTAACCTAATTAATCACTACAGACTTAATTAGTTAGCAAATACTCATTTATAAAAGCGAAAAAGAAGAATAATAGCATGAAAAATTAAAAAAAAAATAGCAATAAAAAAGATGAAAGAAATCGTTCCACTTTAACAATTTTAAAGTCTTTAACGATCCGTGATAAATAAAAATAAAAAAATAAAATATGCAAACGAAATTAAAAAATTTTACATATTTACACATAAATTCAAATTTTAAAATAAAAACTATCCACGTGTCAAGCTTAATTAAGCACGCGACTTTAATTTTTTTTTTATTTTTTAATTTTTAAATCATTTTCTATTTTTAGAAAACAACAAAAGTATAGAAAAAAAAATAAGAAGTTAGTCACGAAGACGAACCAATCATTTTCCAACTTATTTCAGTTACTATGGCTACGTATTTGACACGTCCAATCCCGTTTGGCCCGAGGCTCGATAGGTGCGGCTTACTCATGTTTAGCCACTCCTACTTCTAGTAGAGAGAATGGTTTGTTGTTATTGATTCGTTTGCGATTTTTTTTTTTTTTTAAATTTAANAATAAGTTTGAAATTATACTGGTATGAAACATGAATAAAAATCATTTTAGTATTATGGTTTTTTTATTCAAGGTAATCTTTGTATAATCAACAATCTCATTCACAATGGTATCTGCAACAGGATTTGAAGGATTCTATAGGAGCATTACTTTTACTTTATTCCAGTGCATATCTCTTTCTCTTTCCATTACTTTGGTGTCCTTCGTACTTTTTTGTGCATGAAGGTGATCGAACACCTTGTATGACAACAAACTCTGAAGGAATGATGGTTCATTTGGTTACAGAATGTTAGACAGTTCTTTTAAACACTAGAAACTACTCCAGCCAAATAGAATGAGACTGTCAAACTGCAATCTTTTATGCCAGGTTAAAGGGAATGTCTTTATCAACTTATTTTGATCTATGGGATTAAAGAATAGATGACTTTTAATTTAAATCTAAGCTGTCAAATGTTTCATTTGGAGTGTACATTCTGATCTGAATCCTTTTAAAGAAGTCCTAAAAATTTTCCAGAGAAGAGGAGAATGTGTTTACTGAATACATGTGGAACCATCATTTCCACATGTATTCAGAAAACACACTCTCAATGGCACACAATAAAATTTAGAAGCTTTGCTTAATAACATTGTCAAGACTTGTTACAGTAAAGGCTTGCTTCTGCAATTAAAGTGTCAGGGTCTCATACACCAACCAGTACTTTAGATCAGGCAATTATATTCACTGAAGAAGATAGAGCTAGGGAACTACAGAGTATATATATGCAAATATGGAAGGATGTGCTGATGATTCAAAAATTGATAAGGAAGTTGAGAATAAAATCTCTTAAGTTGGAGGAGCAAGTAAGGAATTAAAGGAGTCTATGTTTTTATTGATTGAGGTTTGCAAATTAAAAAATGTAACCCAGAACCTGTGGGAATGTGGAGGTATCTTAAATGCAGGCAGCTTGGCTACCTAGCACAGTAGTACAAGATGAAAAAAGTGTTAAACTAAGAGTGAACTAGTTGTGTGAATCAGCTACTTCTATTGTTAAGTTTGGCCAATGAAATTTTGTTATCTGATAGATGAGTCTCAATTATTGGTAGTACAATCAATGACTTTAAGGTTAAGTGGTTGATAGATACTGAGGCTGAGAGGTTGGTTATTGATGAGAAATTAGCAAGTTGGCTGAGAGAGATAGGCCCAAGTTGTATAGTTTTCAGTTGTATTTCCATAGAGGATTGTGGGAACCTCTGTTACTAGGCCTCTGGAAATTTTCTGATTTTCCAATAGCTCTATCCATCTGATCTAGAAACTAAAAGTTATGAGTATGCAGAATTTAGAATTGTAAAAAAATAGATAAAAGGTTTCAATCAGAGCATAGACCAAAAATTCTGTCTACTAGAGAGATGTAATGGTTGTCTTTTAGGAATCAATGTACAATAAATAGAATCAGAATATACTGTATATATGCAGTGTGTATATATTGGTTGAGGTGTGCTCTTCTTACAGACAGTTGTACAGTTATGTCATATCTATCATGGTCTTTGATTGATTTCAAGATTAAAGAAATGGACTTCTGAAAAACTATCGGTCCATGTTGAATGTAAGTCTCAAGAGTTTCTGAGATAGATGTGATGAAAGAACTGGCATAGCTTCTCTTCCAAATGATAAGAATATCATCTGCATAATTGTGTCTGTATTGAGAAATTTCAATTACTGTTATCATTATAAAAGCCAAAGAAATTATTTTAAACGAAATTATTCTATAAAATTAAGATTTTCACACATTTACGTAGTATTTCTCCAGATTTTTAAAACATATACAGCTGTTTTGGAGATCAAGACCTAATCATTTATATTAAATTCTCTACTTTTTGGAATTTAACTTACCCTCAAGTGTACCAACACAATGTTTATAGAAAATGCATCTCAAATTATATTCAGGTTACATTTTCTGTCATTATGACTTCTGTAGTCTTAATGTAAAAAAAATAGGTGTATGTGCAGTTAAGATTTGAGATTAGCCTATAAGAAAGTGAAAACATAGCTTATGAAAGGAGAGAGGGTGAAAATTTAAATATATTTTTAAATATTTAATTTTAAGCTGATATTTTGTCATTTATATTAAATAAGTTATTTCCATTCTATTAGCTAAGAAAACATCTAAAAGGAACATTTATCGACCCATGGATGAGAAAACATTAGAAAAAGCTAGAATAAAACGTGAAAAAGAAGTACGACTGAATAATATAATAAGAGAACTGGTCGTTTATTCTCTGTATCTTTGGATTCTCGTAATTATAAGCTATGGTCAAAGAGATCCAAACGGTTATTATATGAGGTTAAACATAATAAATAATTTTATCAAACCTGGAGATCACTGGAATGATTTTAATAAGGTATAAATATTAAACAATTGTATTTTATTTTAATATTTTTCTATATTAAATTTTGGCTACTTTAAAGGTTAATACGGATAGACGATTTTGGAATTGGACTACTGAAGTTTTGATTCCAGAATTATTGATCGGAANGAAATACAAGCAATTAACTTTTGTTGTGAAGAATATGAGTGAGAACATTAAAAACGTGTCGACCAGGAAAAACAAACACCAATAAATAAAGAGAAATTAAAGTTATTTTCAATTTGAAATCAATGTATAGGTGACGAATGAGACTCCTTTCGTCAACGATCCTCGTTTAGCTCGAGGTGAAGGAGAAGAGTGAATAATGTACTTTGGGAGGAGAGTAATTTTTACCCCGGGACGTAGATAGTCCGTGACGTCATGTACTTATGAAGTAGAGGTTGAGGTTAAGATGTTGATGAGGCTTCTCTTGGCTCGTTAATTTAAGAAAGATAGACACACCCTCTACGCTTCACCAAATCTCTTTTAGCATAGAAATCGTCTGATTGGATAAAATTAGGCTAACAATCGGGTCATAGATAACCAGCTTACATATTTTTTTTAATTGTTAAGTAATAGTGTTACGTAAACGGTTCATTAATTTAATTTTAAATATATTTTTTTTTCTGATAGAAAAATTCTCTAATCTTTTACTTATTCGTAATAATATTTAATATAATAATTTAATATTTGAGTTTTATGCTTACATCATAAAAAGTCTTCTCACGTGTAGGCCTTTGCTTCTGTATAAAATATTCCAGAAGTATCTGTAAAGACCTTCAAATTAAAGAATGGCCTTTTGTTTATATAAAGGGATTTTAAAACACGAGAAAGGCTGGCGTATACGCTAAAGATCTTTGAATATACAGAAAATCTAAAGACGTAGGCCTTCTACACGTAAATTAGAGTATATAAAGGCTTTGTGTATTATTTATTTTAAATAATAAATGAGGCTTTTTTTATAAATAAAAATTTTTAAAAAATTACAGTTTCTTACGATTTATTTCGGCTAATTTACGATTTATTTCACGAACGAATATATAACTTTTTAATAGTATCTTACGACATTACCGTAAACGCTTATCAAGTAACTCAACAATATTTATAGGCTGCACCGGGAGACTTGTGGAATGAATAGATAAAATCACTTAAGCATTTTACTGCTAGAGATAGGTCCTCCTGCATAAAATGCCAAAAAAGAATATCTTGTTCTCAATTTAACAAGCAAAATATATAAGTGTGCATAGAAAGAACACTTGCAGGAGTTGTATACTGTGAGAACTGTATGTAAATATATTATATATAAAGGTAAATAAATAAATAAAATTCAATTGGTTCTTTGCATTTTATTTCACAATAAATAACATATCCAATCAGGTTTTTAAGATAACCATTTTTTTTTTATTTTTTTATTTTTTCTTCATATTTTACGCTCCCAACATCTGGATAANTTTACGTAATGTGTAATCAAATAAAAAGTTTAAAATTACTTGTGAAAATTACACTTGGTAACGCAGGGTATCAATGGCTCATCAATCATCACTGATTTATTTATTGAGAGTTCTTGTGATTGTTAGCAAAGTAGTAAGGAATTGCCCATAAATTAAGTCCGCATTTTTCTTCAAATTTTTACTCCCCCTCCCCCTCTTTGGACGTCCAACAAAACTCAAATCCCCCTCAAAACCTTTATCACTATATTAGTAATAAAATGCATAAACTGTATAAAATTTAATGAAATAAAACGGACGTCCGTCGAAGTTCAAAAAGTAAAAGTAGCCAACTCAGAAAGCATTCTTCTTTGATAAATAACCTGAGATTTGACGATAAAATCAAAAAGACATTTTTGTGAATAGATAAAAATGTAAAAATTCAAAGCCTTGAATTTACAATATAACATTAATATGGATGATCTATACAACGAGATGGCTATACTGTAGTTAAAGAAAAAGTAACAAGTGTAATGATGGAAAATTTAAGTATTCCAGAAAAACTGGTAAAATTTTTGAACATTGCCAAACTCAGCGATGGGGGATTTATCCGTTGAACCAGAGAAAAATTCATCAGCGGGAATTCCATGACCACTGTGATTATTTCTTATGAAATCAAGTAAAAAGCATAAAAACATTTAAAGTTTCCAAACTCCAAGCTTTATTTATGTTAACCGTCTTATGATTAAGTTTAAGGTTACACATACGTAACTCATTGTGAATGGGCCTTTCACAATGTACTCTACCGTACGTAACGTTAATCTTAAA
Organism: Centruroides sculpturatus; assembly: GCF_000671375.1. Taxonomy (NCBI): domain Eukaryota; kingdom Metazoa; phylum Arthropoda; class Arachnida; order Scorpiones; family Buthidae; genus Centruroides; species Centruroides sculpturatus. The sequence goes on from NW_019384869.1 coordinate 858,709, forward strand.
GCGTTACTTACACCATTGTTTTAAATGTTGATGGAACCAAAAGGAAATTTAAATAAAGACACGCTCACGAACGTTATTACTTTAAAAATAAATATATATCAAATACTTTTATAGATTTTGTCTAAAAGTCCAAAACCGGCCGTAGTCATAGTTCATACATTTTTTTTTCTTTACATAAAAGTTAATTTTTTACAGTGAAAAAAAAGAATATATTATATTAATATGTTTATCTAATATTGTTTTATTGCTGTAAATACTTAATATATTATTTAAAATCTAATTTTAAAATTATTTTTTTATTATATTAAACAATATAATAAAATACATAATTTTTTAAATTTTCTAGATAGTTGCAAAGTATCTAAAAAGCTATACGGTTTGATTAGTGAATGCACGGGACTCGGAGATATCTTCAGTGAAGATTCGAGTACATATGCCAGAGGATGGAACGAAAATTACACAATTAACACTTCTATACCACCAGAGTATAGATACTTGACCGCATCTCAACTGAAAGGATATCCATTTTGGGGGAAAATGGGTTGGTACGGTGGAGGAGGTTATGTCGTTCCACTATTTGGAAAAAAGGAAAAAGTTTATGAAACTATCAGCAGGTTAAAAGCCGATAATTGGATTAATCAAAATACTAGAGCTATTTTTATTGAAATAGCTCTTTATAATGCTCAAGTTAATCTCTTTACTGCAGTAACTATACTTGCAGAATTCTTGCCCGGCGGCGGTATTACACCATACTATCACATTGATCCCATACGACTCTTATTCTATCATACCAAATCTGGTTTCTTTACTCTAACTTGTGAAATTATCTTTGTCATTTTTAATATTTACTTTACGATAAAAGAATTAAAAAACATAATTAAATTAGGTAAACCATACTTTGACGAATATTGGAATCTTGCGGAAATTGCAAATCTCTTCTTTGCATATTCGGGTATAGGAATGAATATATATCGCTTAATTCTTACTTATAGAATTTTGAATATTTTTACCAAAACTAAAGGAACCGGTTACGTCAAACTTCAAGAAGCAGTTCTTCTCGATTCTAGTTATGGTTATGCCATAGGTTTTCTCATGTTTATATCAACGCTTAAATTTCTTCGATTGTTCCGATACAATAACACAATGAAATTAGTTTCTGGCACTCTAAAGATGTGTGCCACGGAATTGAGAAGCTACGGAATATGTCTCATGATCGTCTTTTGCGCTTTCGTAATACTTTTCTGGGTTCTGTTAGGTACTTTCATGGTAGAATTTTCAACATTTGTTCACTCTTTTGAATCATGTATAAGCATGCTTTTGAAAAAATTCAAATATTCCCACATGGAAAAGGCTTCTCCGTTCTTCGTACCCATTGCTTTCTTTATATTTTCTATCGTAGCATCAATGGTACTGATAAATATTCTTCTCACTCTTATACTTCAGAGTTTCGAACAAGTAAAGAGTAATTTAAGCAAGCAACAAAACGAATTAGATATCATTCAAATGATCAAAGAGAAAATTAAAATTATTGTTGGTAGATCTCGCATTCAACCCATGATAATAAATAGAATTAGGAAAGATCAGGATAAAATTAAAGAATTTCCAGAAAAAGTAGAGAAATTATTGCATTTTATAAATAGTAATTACTTTGAAAATGAGTTAGTTTTTCAGAAAATAAATGAAAAATATTCAAGTGAATATAAAAGAAAACCAGAAATTTGGAAAAATAATACAAATAATTCTAAAATGTTTCTTAAAAAATTTGGAGATATTTAATTATCTTTTAAAGAAATTTCCAGTTTAAATTGTGTGAAATTTTTAAATATTTGATTATAAAATCGATCTCTTCTTCTTCTCTCTTCTTTCTTCTTTTGTGTGTCAATTGTGGGAAAAAAAGCATGCTTTACGAATTTAATTACTTAAAAAAGTATTTAATTCAACTTAGTAATTTATGCAAAAATAAAATAAAAAAGTATTTAAAATAATATTTCAATATTGCCAATAGGAAGGCTGAGGATTCGGGTTCGAATCCCGCGCAGTCAAAAAAACCCCTCGGGATTTTTCGTGGTATGTCAGGCCCTGTTCTTCACTCTCCCCCGGCTTTCCCTATTGTGTGCCCGACCAAACTCACAATGGGCCTGGTTAAAGGCCTAATTAATGCCCACGTGAGAAAGATAATATCAAAATCACAATTATTTATTATGCTTTAATAGAGTATAAAATATTTTATAGTTTAAAATTACTTGTGAAAATTACACTTGGTAACGCAGGGTATCAATGGCTCATCAACCATCACTGATTTATTTATTTATACAACGAGATAGCTATACTGTAGTTAAAGAAAAAGTAACAAGTGTAATGATGGAAAATTTAAGTATTCCAGAAAAACTGGTAAAATTTTTGAACATTGCCAAACTCAGCGATGGGGGATTTATCCGTTGAACCAGAGAAAAATTCATCAGCGGGAATTCCATGACCACTGNACCAAAATTGTAATTTATAAAAGGCCGACTAGTCTGTAACAAAAAAGAAAACTGTATATTTTTTTTTCCAATTTTTGTTTGCACATATTCAATTTTTATCCACAAAACACTTGTTTTTTTTTTAAATTCCTACTTGTTCTAAGCTTATAAATTTCCTACTTCTGGTATAATTATTTGTGTTTTCACCTCTATATCCGTAGCTATGTAGCTTTAAATATATACTAAGGATATAGGACTACACTTTGATGACAAGTCCAAGGATGTGTTTTCTTTCCTTATACAAAAAAACACCTTTGTTTTTTATCTGTATTCGTAAGCAGAATGATGTCTCATAAGTTTAGATGTCAGTCACCAGAAGAGATTCACTGAACCGTAGACACAGGGATACATGGAACACACCAGAAAGGTAGACAAGACATGGGGGGTGAAAGAGGGGATGTGTGTGTGTGTGTGACTTGTGTAGCTTTTGGTTTTTCTTTGTACACGATGCCTTATATAGGAACTGGCAATATGGGGAAAAGAGGAAACAGGGGTACCATCCATCCGCCCGTTGATTTTAAGTAGGGGCATGCTGCAAGCATGTGAATGTTTTTATTCTTTATTCTCACGGAGGTGGTGTCGTTGTTTGGATTTCTAAGGGTGAATCTTCGCCGTGATTATCAGCTTTCCATTTTGTGTGTATCTTTGGTGAAGTAGCTGTCTGGTGATCGTCACTAGATCCGGAAGAATTTAAAGAATTCTGTGATGATTTCTGATCTGTCTGTCGACTGGTTTGTTCCTCTTCTTGTTTCTGTCTCTTATGTTTAGTCCGGCGATTTTGAAACCATACTTTAACCTAAATTTATATATAAAAAAAAGGTTTTTAAGATAAGTATACCGCATTTTATTATAAATAAATTGAAGAAAAATATAATTTTATAACTTAAAAAGTGAGTAAAAATATTAATTTTGTTTATTTAGAATTAAGTTAATATATATATATTATTTGATGTACTTTTAAAGCAATTTATACGTATTTTAAGCCCTTTCTGAGTAGTCAAAAAGCTGTAATTTTTATCGAGTTATATATGAAAAATGTTTTTGATCTCGGAAGTTAACGTCCAATTGTATATCTTTGATCTGTCCACTACAGTGTCCACTCTTATGTCCAGTTCTAGAGTTAGTGTCCAGCTTCTTGTCTGACGTCACCCATGTGGACCGGAAGTTAACAAACCGGTAGTCCATTAGTCCAACGTCCGGACTGACGGTAACGTATGTGATACGGACCGTTAGCGATGTCATCGGTCCGGAACTTGGCCCTAATGCTGGTGTTCTCGAGTTGATCCCAAAATGGTAAACACTTCAAGAAACGATTTCGTTGATTGGCCTACAAACATTCTTATTATAGAGAAGATGAAACAATAGAAACGTGGACATACTTTTGTTTATTTAATCATGACTTCGAATAGCCTATCCGTGATCATGTACTGTAAATCTGATATCTAAGCCCTCGTTTCTTAATAATAAATTTCGTGTTTGGATAATTTATGAATTATTTAAACAATAGTTTCTTCCTTAGTTTAGTTTTTGGTTATAGATTAAAATTTATAAAGCGAGCATCACACAAAAAAATTAGTCTATAATCCCCCTTAATGTTTAATCCGCACATTGTTAAATTCGATCTATAACCGGGGATGATTTAAACATAATGCTTATAAATATAGGTCTGTAGATAGAATTTTAACGGATTTATATGTGTCTATAAGCGTAATAATTATAAAACTGATCGCGTATAAAATTGCCGTGTTGAAAGTCTATACTTTTCAATGCAAGAGATCCATTTTTTAATAAGATTTATGCTTGAAATGATTGAGAAATTGTCTTTAAAGATCTTTATAATTGTAAATTAAGGTAATTATAATATGTATAAACGAATTAATTCTTGAAAATCTTTAAATTTTCTCATAAAAACCGTTGATTCAGTTGGAGGATGAGGATGCACTTAATGTAAATAAGTAAAATAATTACGATTTATCCTTATAATTACTAGAAAAAAATACTTAGAAAGATTTCTGTAAGTGTACATTTGCATAATTATGATATTTATAAGCAAATTAATTGCCAGAAGTTTCTAAATTTTATTATCTTTATCATTAAATCGTTAATTTAGCTTAGGGATGCGGAGGATGCGGATGAACTGATGAAGGAGAAATAATATCGTTTTTTTTGGATGAGAAAGAGCATCTTCATTTCTGATTTTTAAAAAATGCATTTCTAGAAGATAATAGGTAAAGTTTTATTTAACCATTTCTAATTTTATACGAGTTAAAGTTTATCTAAAGTTGTTAAATCAACAACTGATAAGATTAGAATATACAATTCTCGATACCAATTAACTCTATTTTGGTTTGGGATATTTTCGTTTGATAAATAATTTCACTCTTAACTAACTACGTCATTAAAAAAGTGCCCATTCATCACTGATTATTAGACAAAAAATAAACAAAAATTCAACTGGAAAATGCCATTATAAAGTTTATACTTTAATTTAAAATTATTAAATAGCAGTTTATATAAACACAAAACCGTGAAAATAATAAAGATAAATATCAATTTTAGAAAGAAAAAAATACAATGTTTTTTTTATTCGAAAAATATCAAAATGTGTGCTTAGCATTTAATTTCCATGCGGAAAAAAACAAAAAGGAGAATATATAAGTTCACATTTTATATTTTCAAAGCACGTATGGGTAATAAAATTGTTTTATTTCACGACGAAAATAAAAAAAAGAGAGAACGAAGAAGGAAAAAAGCACCATCCAATTTTCCAACAATGGTTCCTCTTCCTTCCTGGTTTTATAGAGAGTATGTAACTCCGAAACATTGGAGGGTGACTCTCTCTCCACATACTCCATCATGACTTCATCAGTGGTTACCATAGTAACAACATCCCCAACCGTCTACTAAAGCTACGGTTTTATGACCAAACGGGTAATCAGTACTTAGAAACGTGCACCATGCACCAATTGCACCCGTGGGCCAATGGTTGGTACGATTGTCTGTGATAGTTCCTTAATCCCGCCTGATGTAACGCCACGCCAAACGATTACAGGGCTACCCATTATGGCGAAACGTGCTAGAGAATTAAGTCCCTCAAGGGACAGATTGGCCCTGACTGTCCCCCATATCATCAAATGGTTTGGCAATATATGTATATATATATATATATAAGGTATACGCTTCGTACCAACTGATACACTGTGCTCTGGAAATAACCCATTTGCGCTCTCATTAATTAACATATTATTAAATGTTTTCTGTAATTGTGTATTAATGTCAAATTTATGTTTAAGCATCTTTATTTTAACGTTGTTAATTAAGTAGTTTACATATTTTAAACAGGGCACTTTAAAATCTCTATTCATTAACTAGGTATGTTGAAAAGACAGAAAAATTGGATAGAAATTCAAATTAAAAAAAAATTTTTTTAATTCATTTGCATCTTTGATTATAATAAAATAACTTAATAAGTTGNAATTATTTAACGCAGTTTTTAATGGTTGTTGTTTAAGTAAATTCATCCTCGACTTTATACAGGTTTTAGTGTGGGTGTAATTTGTTTATTTATTTAATCGCTTTTAAGATTAATGATTTAGAATGTGCTGTAAGGTCTTGTTGAACCGATTTTGGTATTGTTTACTGTTGAGTGTGACGTTGTCCCTTCTCGTTTCTAACAGTATTGGATCTACCCATCTCTCGAGGACAATTTACTTGCCTGTGATATCTAACTGGCCGTTGACAACTATGCAGTTGTTAGACCAACAGAACAGGAACCAATGCGCTCCTTTCCTCCTTCACTTTTCCTTCACAGTTTACTATAATATCATTCATGATCGTCATTCACTAAATTTCCTATGTTTATTGTCTTGATGTCTTTGATTCATATAGGAAAAGCTTGAATATATCATCAAATTTTGTCATTTTGTAAGCAATTTGGATGGATTTATTTTTTAAAATACGGGAAAATTACACAATAAATTGTTTAGGAACCTTAAATTAAGCAAAAAATGATTAAATATTTAACATTATATCGCATTGTTTTTCGTACGAAAGTTAAGGATGAAACATTAGAATATGCTTATTTTAGTGAGAAAAATGTAGATTTTTTCGCTCAGAATTTCAAAAATTACACTTCTAAACATTTAAATTAAAAAAAACAAATTAAATTTTAATTACTTTCATGTATTTACGAACATTTAAATTAACCTTGAAATGTAGAAAGTTGTATGAGTACGCTCCGAAGAGCGACGTACTGTACTTTATACAAGGAAATATAAGCAATTTTTATCATTAATTTTGAAGTTAATTTGCATATTTACTCATAAATGACGTTTAATTATAATATTTAATACATAAAAGGCTTTAAAAAGTTGATAAAATCTTCCAGAAACGAAAGCATTTAGATAAGGCAAATTTAGGATTCTCCGTGGAAGAAATTTCATAAAAAGGGGGGAAACAAAACGAATTTAAAGCAAAGAATGACGGGAAGGGTCCTCTACATCCGGGTAACCTTATCTTTACAGTCTTCGGTCCGGTAACTGACTAGTTTATCGTCTTTCCAAATTTTACAGTGACTATGGGTACGTGGTCGAGTACTTAGATGCAGTAAATCAGTTCGTCCCTCCCCCTGCGGGTCTAGCAATTTCAAAAACTAAGGAAACGTGAAGTGAATGAAACACCAACGAGTAGAAGATACGATAATTCTTTAATTGGCAGTTCGACGTCATCTGGAATCACTTCATTATAGTTAATCAGAAGTATGCGACCCACCCACTAACTGTTGACTTCCCTTATTCTTGGTTCTTAACACATACCATCCTAATTGATCGGTGCTTACCGACCCGAGGGGGTATCATACCTCACTCCCTTTTTCGTCTTTACTAAAACCGGACACAACGAAGGTCCCTGCTTGAGATTCGCATCACACTTTTAATGCGAACGACAGTTTAAGAGACGAACCGGAACGTCATTAATGAGCTGCTTTCTCTTGTGGCTAAAGCTGCGTGGGAACATTTACCATAGGTCTTTTACCTTGCAAAGGTGGGCACACCGGGTCATATAGTCATCCCCTTTGCTTATTCTAATTTATATTGTATCGTTTGCCCGCCGATTCTATTGGAAATTTTCATGAAATTCGTCGAAATTATAAGTTTTTAAGGTGTTTTTTTTAAAAAATACAATCGAATCTGATAAGATTTTAACGCTGTTTTAAGTGAGAATTATACAAAATTAATCGAAATTTAGTGGGTTTATAGTCTAATTTACTGTATCTTAAGCTAGAATTTTAATCAAAATGGTTGGAAATTACCTAGTTTTAGCGACATTTTAGTATATTTTTACACTTTTTAAAAAATATAAGAAAATCTTATAAGATTTCAACACTAAATAAGCACGAATTAAGTAAATTTAATCTTATTTTAATTATAATATCGTAAGCTAAATTATTAATTTAAATTAATTAGACTATTTTATACATTGATTTAATTAATATTTTCAGATTTTTCTACTCTGTTATATAGCCTAAGAATACAATTGATGTAATCACAACGGGGTGTATTAACCTCTATAGAGTTTAGTACAACTAAAACAGAGTTGATTGAACACGAACAAGTTAGTCAATTGTGCTATTTTGATTAAAATATAAAGCTTTGTTTAACCAAATTATGTTAATAGATTGTTTATGAGATTGCCCCTTTTTTTAAGGGCTCAAAATGGGCGATTAACAATGGGTACATTTAACAATTAATAATTAAAGTCTATACATTATAGATACACCCAATTACACAAATATAAACAGATGGAAAAAAAAAAGAAGAAGGTTCAAATTTCGTCCAATCACGTTAACTAATACATAAAACAATAATTGATGCGGTTGGATGAAGAACTGGCAAATTAAAAAAGTTTTTATATAAAAATAAAGATAAACTTTCTACGGATCGATAGTTTTGACAGTAAAGAATGGAAATAAATAAATAAAAAATAATAATAATAAAAAGATTTTTTAAGGGAAGGAAATAAATTTTTTTTTAATATAAAACGTCTCAACCCACTTTATTTTTAATTGTTTAGTTTATAATTAAAGAATAAATAAATAAAATTAAAGGTTATCGATGATTAACGAAGATTATTTTTAGTTTAAAATATCATTTCGAGTTGTTTAATTGTATAAAAAAATAAGTGTTTAAAAGTGCATAAAAGTACATACACCCTATAACACTGTTGATAATTCCGTTTTATATGAATTTCATGTTGTACGAGTCACTTAGATTTTACAAATTCGTGAGCCATTCACAGCCCGAAACACATATTTGTAAAATCTAAGTGACTCGTTATATGAAATTCATATAAAACGGAATTATCAACAGTGTTAAAAGGGGTCGACTGTAAATAGTTTAAAATTGTATGTATTTAAACGTATAAAAGTGTATAAAGTATATAAAAATGTATAGAATCGATTCAAAGACTTTAAATTATATAAAATTGCTCATAAATTTAGTAATTATAATAAAGAATTATATAAAATTTCATTAACAAATTCAATTCTTTTAGCATTCATTGAGTTTTGTAAGAGCAATAAACGAGCTTAAGAAGGATAATTAAAATTTAATTTTAAGCACATTTTATTAAAAAGTAATTTATATTTTTAATTCTTTAAAAATCTTTTAAATAAATATAATTTATTTAATTGATTTTAAGCATTTATTCAGGAGAAAAAAAACAAAAAAAAAACGATGTGTAATCTAGTAATAATTAACGAACTTTTTGATAGATTACCTTTCTATTAACTCTATAATACATTAAAAATTAATGAGAATTATTGAAACATAGTAATTAGGAAATATTAGTTTGAGTAAAACTTTTATCTTCAAAGAAAAAAATAATATAGAAATCATTAATAACTTTAACAGATTATACTTATACATGAAGAAATTAACGTTAACTATATTAGTTATCGTTAATTTTTGACGTGTAAAGAATAATTTATTAAATTTATTAATGATTTCTATTTTAAATTTCTATATTATGATAATAATCTAAACACTTTTAAGTATAGAAAATTGAGGTTAATGATGAGAAGAATCTAATTATTCTTTTTAAAAAAATAACCGAGAAGATGAAGTTAGATAAGGCGCATAAAATATCGTGTGAAGTGAGGTAAAAATGTCTTTAAAAGTAATTAGATTTTAATTTTATAATAAATTTAAATTCTTTAATTAATTTTATGGATATAAATTAAGATTTTAAAGCATAAATCATACAATTTTGTTTATGATAGAAGGTAGTATATGACCCGAACACCTGCCTCAATTTTCTACCTTTTTTTTCGTGTTCATGTTGATACTATATAGATATAGCCTATATAAAATTCAAAATGGAATAAAAAGTAAACTTAAAGAAAAGAATCGATATACGAAAGTAAGCAATTCTTAGGTAAAGAAAATCTATAGATAGACACATAAAAATGTATAGAAAAGAGTGAATTTTATAGATAAAGATGTGAAAAATTATTCTTTTTTTTAAAAAAAAAGTATTCTATAAATGATAAATAAAAAAAATAAATAAAATTTATTTTAATCTATTATTTAATTTAAGAAAAATAATAAGAATCAGATAAGAATTAATTGA
>NW_019384869.1:868958-897210 GCF_000671375.1 Centruroides sculpturatus
ATATTAATTTATTTATTAGAAATTAAAATAAATATATTGAAAATTTAATTTTCTTCAATTTTTTAATCTTTATTCAAGTTAATTATCATTAATTCTAGTTTAAATTTACGTAATTTAAATAAATTTGATTGCTTTATTAACATAATAATTGTGAAATGTGGAGTAGTTAATGTAAATTGTATAATAAAGAAGAGAAAATGGAGGGAGAAAAAAATTAAAAATTATAAGATAAGAACTATACAAAATGTGAATGGAGAAATTATAATATAAAAGATGTAGAAAGTACTCGAGAATATTCATTAATTCTATATAATAAGGAGAAGAAAGAAGGGTGTTTAAATTATATAAGCTGCTAAATTCTAAAATAAGGAAGAGAAAATCATACAGGAGTGTAAAAATACTAAAATAAGGACTTGGGTACAGTACAAGAACTAAAATAAAGAATAGAAAACCTAAAAGGATCCAAAATTTCTAAAATAAGGAAGAGAAAATCATACAGGAGTGTAAGAATCCTTAAACAAATAATAGAGTACAACACAAGAGTACAACCATACTAAAACAAGTAATAATAAACGAGGAATAGGATGGAAAATTCTAAAAAAAAATTGAATTATTAAGATATAAAAACATGTAAAAATACAAGAAACGTGAGAAAATCAATAACTATCGACGTGATCTGGAGAAAATTTGATATAAAGATAATTAAAATGACAAAAGATAGCTTAGATCATTATCAATATAATCTCTTAGATCAAGTAGATTAAAAAAAAATCGATGTTTTCGGTAAATTTACCGACAGGTGAAGACAAGATTTAAATTATCGCCAATTTGAGGTTACAATTAAACAACACGAAAAAAAGGGCCTAAGGTAAGGAAGTGTATAAGGTAAAGCTACTTCCTTCAATGTAACTATTAATTAACGTTTAGATTAACAAGATATTATTGATTCATATCGCGTACTAACCTCAGTTTGTTTAAGTAATTAATTTAGGGAATTAAAAAAAATAAATAAATCTATAATATTTTTATATATATATTTTTTAAATGCTTAGTTAACTTAGTTCATTTTTATAGGAGGATTAGTTCACATTCTTGTTACGTCGAGTGGAATAATTGACATTCCATCACTTTTATGATATGAATCAAGGATTTATATTCTCATAAATTAATTCTGTATCTGTTAATGTAGTTATAGAACATAATTAGTTTCTATATAAAGGCATGCATAATCAAATTATTGATTTTTTAAAGTAGTTTTTGGGTTGATAAAGTTGAATGAGTTGGAAGAAAATGGGACAATTTTTTGGATAAAAATTGAATTTTTTAATGAGCAGATGTTGGAAATGTGTCTATAATTAAACTCCTTGATCTCTTAGAAATGATATTAAAAGAGTTTAAGCTAGTTGTATAATGATACAGGTGCAAATTTATATAGAAAAATTAGTGTTACACCTGCATTCTTTCACCTGTTCCTTAATTGTTTATTTATATATATATTTTTTAAATTAAATACTTAAATATCAATTAAATATTTAATTTAATCATTCACAGAAGCTCCTCACGTTCAAATTTATATCATAGAATGGTTCAAACTTAATATATAAAATTTAAATGAATAATAATAATCATAATAAATTTGTTTATTTTAATCTTTAGATTATGAAATTTTATTAAAATATAAACCATTAAAATATTATTTTATTAATAAAAACATTTAAAAAATTGAACATTTTGAAGCACGATTTACAAATCGAATTTTGCATTTACGTTTTATTTTGTTTTAAAAATAAATTTATTAAATTTTAATATTTAAAGAAAAATTATATGAAAAATAATAAAATTTACAGCTTATATTTTAATAAAATTGATATTTCATTATATATAATTCTATTGTGTAATATATCTAAATATGCAAAGTATAGACAATGAATTACTTTATAGTGATACGTTATTAATAATAAATGATAGTGTTTAATATTGATTTAATACACATATATACATATAATTTATATTTTAAAAGAGATTATTGAGAAAAATCAAATGAATCATCAAAATTTTCGAAATTTTACTACCGGATTGTGTAAATTTATTGCCTTATATTATGCAAAAATATATAAAATAATAATTTTTAAAATGTTTTAATTTATAAATATAAAATTTTTATATATTTTTATAAAGTTTTTTTAAAGGAATTTAAAGTTATTTATCGTATATCAAGTATAGAAGATGGATACAAACAAAACATTCCAAACTCCAAATATTTCGTTAGTTAATTACAGCATATAAGACCTAGATGAAAGAAAGATTGACAGGGATAAGATAAGAAATCTGGGACCACCATAGACTATTGACATGCGTGAAATTTTGGGTGTTAGAAGCGACACGTTGTGGTTAAAGAAGTAACACCTCTAAATTTTTTGTTATCTTTTGATCATAGATTTAAGCTGTTTTTTTTCTGGGTAGCTGTCTTGAAAAAAACGAACTTTGATCCCGGATTAGTGCCTTTTTTTATATATATATAAATTGTATATAAACTACAAGTATAGAACTTTAAAAATATATCCTATATATAATTAAATTGAATTTCACAACCCTATTCGAAGCTTAAGTTTCGTTTACTTTCTTCTCTGTTTTTTACGGTTCTTTTATAATTTCGTGTGATTTTTTATAAGTATAATTAATTTTTCACACTTTTATTTTATAAAAAATTTTACTAGAAACTATAAAAAACATTTTTTTTTAAATTATTATTATTATTTTTTTTTTTTTAANACTCTAATAATATATATTAATCAGTTTTATTAGATTTTTTATGAGTTTTTGTAATGTTTAGAAAGTTAATGTTACAAGGGAACTGTATGCAGTTTTGTGTTGCAATTAGTTCGCTTTTTAACGAGAAGTATAGTAATTGTAACGCCTAGAAACAGTAAAACAATTATATACAAGCAAACTGCTTCTATTTATTCTTATAACATCAAAAAGTGCCTATACATATAATATTTCTAATCTAAAATATAAAATTTAAACTAAAAATAACTCGTATGAAGGTTATAAATGTATAAAAATTAATAATTTATGCTTAATTTTACATAAACTACAAAGGCCTACGTAGAGACTGATTTGTATACGTAAACTAGCTTATGAAACTCTTCATTATTTACTGAAGAGGAAGAACCTCTAATATGTTACAGTTATGGCCACAGCAATTCTAAATCTAGTAGAAAATATGATAAAATAATAGCGAAAATATTCGAAATTATAAGAAAATTTAAGGAAATAAAAAAAATAGGTGAACAACTCACTTGCGTTTCGGTTAAACTTAGACTTTGAGCCAATTGTTTCCTTTCAGCTCCAACCACGTAATGGTTCTTCTCGAATGCATGTTCTAATTTCAATAATTGAGAGGGTGAAAATGCTGTCCTGATCCTTTTTGGCTTTCTGAACGGATGTAGAAGAAAACCCGATCCATCCGGACCTAAACACATTAAAATTAAATTTAAAACAACAACAACAACAACAACAACACATTAACCTTATAACTAGTTAGAAGCGAAGGAGAATATGTGTAAGGGGTGTTTTTTTTTCCTCGTGTTAAAGTTAATAAAAATATTATTATTATTATTATTTTTTAATGGTGAATACTCGGAAAGTGTTGTGTGTTTTCTTAGCACTTGAAGGGAGAGTTACCCCGAAGGAAATATTTCATTGATTTGACAGCCTTTGCTGACATTTATTAATAAAGAGCAAAGTGACATAAAAGCAAAACTGTGTTATCCATTTTGAAGAGTAAACCAAACTTTGGTTTTGTCATCCCGTTTATATTTGAATTTGGCTTCATCATCCCTCGACAAAATCATAATTTCCTTTATCAATTAAGAAATATTTACATATTTTAAAATTAACTAATGGATTTTAAATTGTCGTCTTTTATTAATTTATTTATAAGAAAAATTACATTTATTTCTCATTATTTTCTAATAATAAAATTGAAGTATTTAATAAAGAATTTCAATGTTAAAAATTTTTTATCCTCTTACAAAATCGTGGGAATTTTAAGTGTAAAATCATAATGTACAATAGTAGAGATAAATAAATAAATAAAATAATATAAATTCTAGTCATAATTTTCTTATTTAAACACACAAAAGAAAGAAATAAAATAAAAACGTGACAAAATTTTACTTAAAACGCAAAAGATTTTTTTTTTTTTAAATAATAATAAAACTTCTTCATTACTGTGTATTTATCTTTTATAAAAATAAAAGAAATCAACTAAACAACACCAAAAAAAAAAAAGAGAGAAAAATTTACTTTTAAAGTCGGTAAATTTAATTGGTGCAGGCATTAAATTAAAGTTCATCTCGTCATTGGTTCTATAAACGAAAGAACAATAGGAGGAAAAATTTACTTGATAAAATAGATAACAACACTAAGTGCTCGGATTTCTTCACGTATTTTTACTCACACACATACAACAAACGCATTTCCAAAATGGCTATTGTGTGCTTTAGTCATTTATGTTTAGCTTATGTAGCGACTTTACAAACATTTACGAATTTTTCTGCCCCTTTTTTTTGTGTTTAGTATCAATAGAAGTGCTATTTTTAGATAGAAGGAAAAGCTTGTTTAATTCTTTAAAAAATTCAAAAAAAAAGTTACAAAGAAATTTCTTAGATTTTTAAAAGAAATTCTGTTAAAAATCTAAGAAATCTTCTGGGTTAATAGAAAGAATTTTTTTTTTAATAGAAGTAAAAACTCGTTTGAAATTAATAAAGAAATTTATTAGTTTTTCAGTCGAATTTTTATTAATTAAAGCGTATATTTCGTTAAAATTTCTAAAAAATTAATTAGATTTTATAAAAAATTAAATACACTTCCGTTCTATCTAAAAAAAATAATGTTTTCCATTAATACTTAACCAGAAAAGACCTACAAATATTTGCTGCATCTATACAAAAATAACACCATAAGAAACGATTTTTTTTAAAGTAAAACAGCCTAAAATTGCCAAAAATGATGTTTTCAGATACAAGAAAAGTATCTTATCTTCTAAAAATTGGTTGTGTTTTAACAATAGTATACCATATTGCCCTTTAGTCATGTTATTAAATAAGTTAACTCTAGTTATATGGGCTAAATCATCTTTCACTCGCAAAAACTCATCATTTTTAAGCATCATCAAACAAGATAGTGTAATATATGGAAACGTCAAATTTTAAATTACATAGTCTTACCATTCTTAATATACTTTATATAATAATTTTCTTAAAGGACAATACATATTTTGGAATTATTGCCAACGCCTCTCATCAGTACAAGAACCACGCACATCACATGTTGACAGCTTTAGCTATATTTTGATCAATTGTATCACTAAAGCTACTTTATATATAAATATAGAGATTATATATTCATGTATATAAAAATCTTAACAGTTTATTTACATAAAACACTATGACTTAATAAAATCTGGCTTTAGCCTATATCTTATGTGTATATACACTTGAAGAGTTGTACCTCTTCATATTTTTTGACCCTGTTTTTAGTAAAGAAAATATTGCCAAGGGCTCTGTTTTATATTCATGGTCTCATCTGATGAACTGCCATTAAACTGATTGTAAGGCCGTTGATTAGCAGTGTGTGCTCAGAAAATGGTATGTTCACTCACCACACGTGACATTCTTTCGTAAGGATCCGGATTTTTTTTTTTTATTATTATTTTGTAACGTCAGTTACGTTACATATAATAAAATAAATATTTTCTATGGGTATTTTATTTAGTTCGGTCGTATAATTTACTACGGATACTTGTAAGGTATTTTAATGTAATTTTAGTGGAGATTAAACGCATTTGTGTGAAGATGTTACGTTTTAACACGATCGATATAAACGTATTCTATGCGTTACGTCGTTGATTTTAATCAGTTAAATGACAAAATGTGACTTTAAATAAACCGTGACCAAGCGGATTTGTGCAAATAAATGAATATTTATTATAATTTCACTCTAATAATATATATTAATCAGTTTTATTAGATTTTTTATGAGTTTTTGTAATGTTTAGAAAGTTAATGTTACAAGGGAACTGTATGCAGTTTTGTGTTGCAATTAGTTCGCTTTTTAACGAGAAGTATAGTAATTGTAACGCCTAGAAACAGTAAAACAATTATATACAAGCAAACTGCTTCTATTTATTCTTATAACATCAAAAAGTGCCTATACATATAATATACATTATTTTAAAAGCATTATGCATTGTTGTAATGCCTAAAAGCATATAGATAAGCAATATAAATGTATACATTACAACAAGCAGAATACATTCCCATTACAGATACTTCTTAGGTGTTTATTGTTGTTTCTTGTCAGAAGCATAACAATACAAGCACATCTTCACGATAAATATACGTACATACAAGAATATATACTCTTATAATGCCAAGACGTATGTATACAGAAGCATTCTTGTAACGTCATGAAGCACCTGTAAAAGCAGAGTATATTCTTTTAACGTCAAGTAGCCTATATAAAATTATAATGCTAAGAAGTATGTACAGTACTGTACATGTACACATTAATTCCTCGTAGTGTTTTGTTATAATCGATGCAAATTTATAGAATTAAAATCATTTATTTTAAATGTAATTTAAGAGCGAATATAGAACATAAATTAATTACTAAACTAATGATTAAATATTTCCTGTTATTATGTAATGAATGCTATAAAATAAATAGGTTATTATAATATTAATCATAAAAAAAACTTAACCTATTTATCAATTTTAATTTATAAGATGACGATTGTGTAAGTCGACATGTTATAAATAATAAGTTTATAATGTTAATTTTCAGTTTAAAAACTACTTTAAACTTGATTTATAAACGATTAAGTTACTCATTTTGATGAAAAATTTCTTAAAAATTTGATAAATAAAACATTTAAATGTTAAAAATTAATTATTTTTCCAATTTTTAAGATAATTATCTTTATTTTTAAGCATTTAAAATGTAATAATTCCTTTTTTTTAATGCATTTGCCTTAATTTAAGCCTTCGTTTATATTAGGACTTATTGTGATCATAATTTATAATATAAAAGAAACCTCTTTTCTCCATTTAAACAAATAGAGCCTTAAATTATATTCATATAGGCCCTAATGTGAGGCTCTACGATATAACACTTTTATTATTTACTGTAAATGTTTAAATTTCTTAATTATATTGAAAGAAAGACTTAATAAGTTAGAAAAATATGTAAAAATTTACTTACAAAATTGAATTAAATATTAATAATTATAATTTTTCATCTAAATCATCAGATAACGTCAATAAATCATAAGATTAAACACGAAACTAATTAAGGATCATCTATCAAATATTATTAATCCTTCGATCTTAAATATAAGTAAAATTTATTTTAAAAACTAATATTATATTATATATATTTTATATGTAATAGGAAAATTATTATTTTAGGAATTAATATAATATAAAGGAGAAGATTTATTAAAATTCTGAAAAGAGAGCTTGCGATACAAGGAAGTAAATTAACTGGAAATGCCTATTTCTGATATTAAAAAGATGTCAGACGTTTAAATCAATTAGAATAATTCATGAATTATAAGCTAAAACATTCGACAGCTAATCAGCTTAAGAGCTGATTAACAGATAAGGTGCGTTGATCAACTGTTACAACCCACTTTTATTTTCTTTTTTCTTTTAATTTAGTAAAATAATACACTTATAAAGCTAATCTCTTCTTATTACGAATGAATTAAACTTATATCAATTAATAAGCTTAAAAATTAAGCTTAAATAAGTTAAAATTTAGCTTTAAAAATTGGTTTTCTAAGTGTGATTATCGTTTAAAAAAATACAATATTTTGCTTTATTTATATTGTTAAAACCTTGTTTTTTTTTTAAATTTAGTAAAATAACACGCTTATAAATTCTAATATTATAAATTAATTAAACTTATATCAATTAATATTTAAAAATTTAGTTTAAATCTATAAATAGTACTGTTTTATAAGTCGAAAAAAAAGAGGATTATAATGAAAAATACCCCGATTTAAATTTAATATTTTTATTTTATTTTTTATAAATTATAATTATAAATAATTTATTTTTATTTTTAGCCTCTTATAAAGTTAATCCTCTTTATTATAAACGGATTAAATCTAAATAAAGCTTAAAATAACCAGAAAAATAAGAGATTAATATAAAAAAAACTATAATAATTAACTTATTTTTTTTTTATAAATTAACTCTTGGGTAATAATTATAAAAATTTTATTATAAATTTTTAATGTTTAGAACAGATTTTTAGATTTAAAACTATAACAGAGCTATATTATAGGCTATACCACACACCTAATAACTACATAAAAATAAATTTAATAATGGAATAATTAACTTTATAAACACCCAAAACCAAGTAGAATAAACGAAACTAGTTTTTTTATTTATATATATTAAGAAATAAATGATATGTTCAATAAGAGAATTTGTTTTAATTGAATCTAGAAACACGTTTCTAACAAGTTTTTCTTTTTTTTAACTTCTAGTTAATCCAGTTTTTATAAAAGTAGAAGATAAATTATTAAACTTTGAATAGGAAATTTCATTAATTTTTTTTATTTATTTATTTAGAAATTCATTTAACATAAACGATAATTATAACAATATTTCGTGAGATAAAACTTAGGTGAAATATTGTGTAAATAAAATTATGTGTTTATATAAAGTAGTTTTACTATATTCTTTAATACACAGAGTAGATATTTACTATACTGTACAATACATTACATATATAGGCTATATATGTAAGTAGGCCTACTATACTGTATAGTATATATATATATATTTTAACTATATTGTTTATATGTAGAGGTGCTTATATTCATAATAATTACTATAATAAAGTTGATATTCACTTATAGATTATAGAGGGGTTTATATTTACTATATATATATAGATAAATTATATTCTATTCAGTATATTTACTGTATATATATACTTCGCTAGCTATATTGTTAGTTTTTATCTATCAACGTTTAACAAGTTTACAGACATTTATTCAGGGTCAACTACTTCTATCTTTTTTGGAGATCGCTAACAGTTAATTAAAGGGCTATTTGAACAGGAAATTCAATTTAAAATGTTAAAATACCCGGCATTGACAACAAGGACGACTGCTTATCTTTATCGAGGTCGATCGAGATTTGCACAAATTTTCTCTCCTATACCTTATTATAGGGCATTTAGCCTATATAACTTTAATTAAAAAAATATATAGGCCTATATATATAATTCCAGATTATTTTTTATAGAAATTTATTAAAGTATAAGATGTTTAAAGAATTAAATTATTTATTTTATTCTTAATTAATTAATATTAATATATTTTTAAATGTTGTAGTTTATATTTTATATAATGTAATGATGATGACACTGATAACTTTTAACCTTTATTCGTTGTTATTTTTATTATATAGAGGCTTACTAAAATTTAAATATATAAAGAATGATGATAAATATTATCATAATTTTATTTAAAAATAAAATAAAATAAATTATATTTTTAAATTCGTAGATCTCATTTACCAATCGAGACTTATCCAAGCAAAAATACATCCATTTTGTCGGGTTATATGTTATTAGTGTTTATTTTTATAAGTGTTATTTGAAGTCGAAGAGATACTCTTAAGGCTTATAAAAATAAACAGAATTATAGAAAACTCTACTAATGAAATAAACATACAATTATAAACTTAATTGTAATTCATTTATATCTTTTCTTAAGTGGTAAATTTATCATTTAGCTCTAGAAGGAAAAAAAAGAAAAAAAATTGATGAGACTTTTAATTTTACTATTAGGAATGTAGCTTTTCTTAGAAGTGATTATCTAGAATATTTTCAACATATAAACTGTTTATTTTTCTTCTGATTATGAAAGTCACTAACGGTCAAACAGTTTAACCGTGAGAATTTGATGGTAAAGATATCGATTTATACAACTTACAGCTTAATAGTTTATTGATTTAAACATCATTTTTCTCAAATTTACTTTATATTTATAAAAGAATTTTGAGTTTACTTCTTACAGTTAGCTTATAAGTTAGTATCTTAAACTCTTATACTGTACAGTACTTACTTTTATAACAATTACGTCGACCCCCATAACACTGTTGATAATTCCGTTTTATATGAATTCCATGTTGTACGAGTCACTTAGATTTTACAAATACGTGAGCCGTTCACAGCCCGGCACACGTATTTGTAAGATCTAAGTGACTCGTACAACATGGAATTCATATAAAACGGAATTATCAACAGTGTTATAGGGGGTCGACTGTATTGTTATAGTTACATGTCATAATGGCTTTCTTATATCTTATAGTAAGCTTACTCTACATATAATACTGTATTTACAGTATTATAGTCTCTATATATCATTACAATAGGTTACATCACTATAATATCTTATAATTTTTCTTGTTATAGTGTCTTGTATTCTTACATCATCATATTATAGATTTTCACGAGATTTTAAGCTTTAAATACAATCAATAATATACAATATATAAGGTTCTATGAGGTATTATAGTAATACATAAGATGCTAGAAGATACCGTAACAAGAAAGTAGTATAATCTTATATGAGGATGAAGATGATAATATCTGTAACATTTTCGAGAACGGGAGGAGTTTCCTTTATAAAAAGAAAAAAAGAAATAAAGGAAATTAAAAAAATAAGTGAATAATAATCAAGCATGAAGTAAGATAATAAATACAAAAGACTTATAAGTAAATATTGATGTTAAAATCTGATGTTATTATATTATCAAGTAGAAGAATCTAATCCGGATATCAAAGGGAGAACGGATGTATCCCGCTAACATAAATTCAAATAAACAGCTACCAGATGTATTTTTATTAAATTTCCAAGTCTAAAATATTAATTAATGGTCATTAGTTAGTTAATTAAATCAAAAAAATAATAATAATAATAATAATAAAATAGTCTTTATATAAAATATAGAATCTATCTACAATTGACACACTTTGTTCTTAGTATGTAACATAATTTATAGCAAGAAACGATACAATCAAGATGGACGTTGACAAGCAGATTAAGGAAAAAACAGATTGACCGGAACTAAAGTGTTTAGAATTCCTAGCGATAGTTGCTAACACCTGTGACGAAACTATAATGTGTTGTATCACAAAGAGAAACGACAAAATAATGTATTATCTGGTGTCAAGTCGATATTTTATGTCTTCTAACCTGAATAAAGCTGTGATAACTCTGTTTGATTTGTTTTTTTAGAGGGGGGTCGACTTTAGAAATTAAAAAAAAAAGAAAGGAAACGAACTTCTTACACACAACTCGACTATCTCATCATTTCTTCTTTTATGTTTTGATAAAGTTTTATTTAATATAAAGATTTATAAATAAATCTTATGTTCCCCTTAGTTTTTAACATTAAATCATGAACTTATCTCTTGTATTTTCGAGTATCTTTCGCCTTTATAATTTATTAAGAACGTCTTAAATGCATTACTAAGGGCGAAACTCCTGTCTTGTTGCATACAAATGAACTTATTTTCTGGAAAAGTAAACGTATTTTTTTAAAATTATTTTATATTTTGTATCCTTAGTAATCCTATTAGATTATGTCAAGTAATTAATAGGATATATTTTTTGTATACCTATTAAGTATAGGAATTGGAGAATACTTTTTATATCTATTAAGTACATAGAATATTAAAGATACTAATTAATATAAGATCCTAATTAGCTAATTAAATAGTTAATAATATACTTTTTATTCTTTACAAATAGGATATAAAATATCTGATTAATAATTTTAGAATTATTAAATTTAATTTGATAATCTTAGAAAATTGGAACCAAAGTTTGCTTATAAGTATGCACTTTTTTAATGTTAAGAATTAAAGAATAAGGCTTATATTGACAGAAATTATAATAAATTATATAATGTTTATAAATAAACTGTGGTTTAGAAAGTAAAAAAAAAAAAGAAGCACTTTCTCTAGTGTCTTTCATAGCCTATAGGCAACTATTTTTACACCTTATATCATTAAACCAGACCATATGAGTAATTCCAGTTCGAAGGGACGTGAAACTAATTCATTTAACTTAACACCCACTGACATTGTATTGTATCAGAATAACAGGCAAACCGGTTTTTATAATATATATAAAATAAACACTCATTCAGTGGCATATACAACACAAAAGAATGGTGCGGAAGCACAAGTTTAAAAATCTTCGGCCCGTGACTTTTCTACTATTGTTTATTTAAAAGAACAATTTAATAAAATACGATTAAAGAATGTCTAGTATACTTTGAACCAATGGTTAAATCCAGTTTACGGAACTGCTTCTTTACCTTTTATTTTCTAATAACTATACTCGTATATATGACTTATACAATAGGTACTGTACTTGTCTCGAAGATTACATCCCTCCTCCCTTCTTTCAAGCATTTTTAACACAGTTTTATCGTAAACATTTTATTAATGATTATATTTTTAAACGAAATTTTAATATTTTTAAGGTATTAATGTGCTATTTTTTTTAAAGAAATATCTGTGTTTGTCGTGCGGTATTATTTCTAATTTACGTATTAATTTTTTTGTTAATTTTATGATAAAATAATACTATGTGTTTTTTAATGTTAATTAACTCTGTAAATGATATTGTAACTTGTTATACTTTTAAAAAAAAAAAAACAAGTTTTTATTTAAACAGGTTTTTGATTGGGTAGATTAAAAGATGTATTGAAAACTGACGGATTGGAGCAAAGTTAATGATCTAACAAATCTTGTAAATTATAAAATAAAAGACAAATTTCTGTCAAAACAACTTTCTCCTATCTTGCAATGTTGCAAATGTAAAGGGGGGAGTGATATATGCGCTGGTGTCAAGCTTCATTTTCCAGTTTGTTAAAACGAGGTAATAAATTTCCTCTTTATTAAGTTTGACTCTTTACCCCTTTCGTATATCCAAAGGAACCTCTTTACCTAGACGTCACATGACCGCCTGACGTCATACGCGTTCCCACGTAACCTGATAGGTGTAGGTGAGATTCGTCGAGCAAACGGCCTGCGGACCTGACCTTTGAACTTCGCAAAACGTGTGGAAGATAAGTGTTATCTATGGAGAATGAACACTTTTGTGTGGTTGTGCATTTTGCTTGTGTACACAGCTATGGTTTGTTATCTCTCGTGTTCCCACGTGTACGACTGCCTTGTAAATTAAATAACGAGCAAATAATACAGAACTTACCGTTATGGTACCGTATAACATCGTTGCTTCCTTATAATATCATTAGAATTTTTATTGCTTTGTTTCATTTAAAACTGAATTCCAGTTTAAAAATCAAATTTAATTCGTTTTGCGGGGCAGAAATCTGTCATTTTTTAAAATTAAAATAGTTTTTTATTTACAGAATGAAGACTATCAATTGAAGTACCTCTTCAAAGAGACTATAAAACACCCAGTACACCCACCCTTGGCCCAGTAGCCACAGGAGGTAAGTATCCACACCCTGTTCTGTCAGGTAGATAGCACAATAATTGCCAGTCACCAATAGACAAAGTTTCTTATCCACCATTGTCTTTTTTTGTTTAAAATAACAATATTGAATAATAATAAACACTATTTAAACAGTAGAAATATGATGAAGATAGCATTTTTATATCCATTAAATTGCATCATTCCAGCATTTAATTACTTTATAATGATGAAATAATATGCAATTACTTGCAATTTTTAAACAAAATAACTTTATAATAGATTTAAATTTATTTTAAAATATACCTTAAATATCTTCTTATATAATTTTTTAGTAACAATTAGGTGTAACATTACTTAATTAACATTACAATTAATCTTTACACAAAAATAGGTTTGTTAGGATGATTTTGTATGTGAAATTGTTAGTTTTTCGAGTTTAATTGTCTAAAAACTGTATTAAAATACTTCAGAGTTTCTCTTATATCCTGTGTATAATGAACTAATTGGTAGAAAATTACCTGTATTAGACAATAACACCTCCAACTGTGTGCCTTGTATAGGTGAGTTAGAAGTGATTCAACTCGATATTGTATTGTCTTTTGACTAGACAGAAGGATAATGAGCACAGATTGCACCCCTATATAACTTTACCAGGAACTATAGATGAATATATAGGTCCATAACATAAAAGAACCTATTGTGATCTGTACGCATCAATTCTTTTCTATACACAAAACTACTTATGATCTTTAGCATTAATTATAATTTAGAACAAGAGGCTCTTCAAGGACGTTTCTTGTAAATTTATAATAACGACTTATCTGTGTATAGAAACATTTAAAAAAATATTAAATTTATTAGTTAAAATAACGTTAAACCTCCAGGCATTCTTTAAATATATTGTAATTGTCTTTCAATCTACTTGATGAAGATAAGATCAGTTCTTACGACATGTGCTTTTTTTTCGATGGTTCACGAGTGATTTGTTCAAAAAATATGAACGTGATAAGGAATTTCTTAAAAAAATAGACGTGGTACAAGCATTAACATCGCTGCTAGTTAAGGAAAAAATAGGCATGTTAGCCAGAAAAACTGTTATTAGTTAAGGAAAATCAGGCATGGTACATTGCAGTTAATCAAAAATTATGTGTAGTACAAGCGAAAACAGTCATTATTAGTTAAGCAAAAAATAGTAGTAGTGGACTGTGTGGTTAAGCCAAAAAATATACGTGATACCAGCATTAAATTAAGCATAAAGTAAACACGGTGCACTGAAGGATTAATCCAAAAATACACGCCTTAGAAAAGCATTGAAAATTGTGATTAGTTAAGTAAAAAGGACACGGAACAGGGTAGTTAATGTGGTATAACCATTGAAATAATCCAATTAATTAGGAAAATACGCGTGGTACAACAACTGAACAATCTCTGCTAGTTAGTCGAGAGAACAAGTGGTACAACCACCGAAAATCACTATCGGTTAACCAAAAAAAAAAGTAAACTTTGTACACTGTAAGACTAATTCACAATTAATTGACCAAAAAATGAATTAACCAAAGTATATAAGATGATTCTATAGAATTTGTTAATCAAAAAACAATCGTGGTATCGTACACTACGACCGAAAGATACAAACTTGCGTTAAACAGCAGAAAAATATATAGAAAGATAGTGTAGTGTCATTACGTGACTGAATTATAATTTGGCCTGTTGGTCAGGTGTTTCTATAAAATACATAGACTATGTTACGTCGTTACCAAGGTAACAATAAAAATAGTGGTGTTATTTTGAAACTGATAGTGGTAATAACCTAGAATGGTTGAAAGAATGTTATTAAGTTAAGCAAATAAAAATTTTCATAATTTATCCTGTGAAAAGATTAAGTTCCATTAAACATGAATAGGTTATGGAAGAGTGATTTTTCCATACAAAAAAAAAATATATATAACTCGTATATATGACTTANTATATATGAAAAAATCCTTTGAATATATTTATTTAATTTTTTTAAATTAAAATAAATAATAATTTAATATTTAATAAATTAGTAAATGGCATTTACGTAAATACTTCTTTTTTTTATATTGAGAAAGTGTTAATTATTTAATGTATGGATATTTTAATATATTATGCAAACAGAAGTGTTAATTATATTATATGAATTGCATATTTAACTAGTGTATTATTATATTATAATAATTTGTCCTAAATTTGTCCCTAACATCCCAGTTTATACTAAAATGATGAAGCATAAAGCGTCGATATTATGAAATATCGACTGCTGTTATGCTGTTATGCTGTTATATGGGGTGTGGCTAAATAATATTTATTTGGAAGATTGTATTTCTTTACGTTACATGAGTTAATGATTGTGTTTTTGTAAGCTACTAGCATCTTATGGTGTGTTTTTATAAGATATTGACAGTGCTTTTATATTATAACAGCATTGCTGCTAGTGTTTTCTGTAAGGTACAGTACTAGCGCTACTGATAGTGTTTTCATTAAGGTACTGTACCAGCGTTATTGATAGTATTTCTATAGGGTAACAACGTTACTGACTGTTTCTGTAAGGTACCCACGCCACTCCTATAGATGTTTCTACTCATTCATAGCCCAAAGATGCTGTACTGTACATTACTTCCTAAGCTACTTTACTAGGCCTAGTAACATCATTTTGCTCCTATAACGAAGTCCACATTTTTTTTTCTCACTTAATTTTACTTATTATAATATTAATTAGTTAAATTTAATTAGCATTTTTCGCTATTTTTAAATTAAACTCGAATAGTATTTGCATTATTTGAACTATAAAGCGCATCTAAAAAATCATTTTTTATTAAATAAGAAAGTA
Source organism: Centruroides sculpturatus (assembly GCF_000671375.1). Lineage (NCBI taxonomy): Eukaryota > Metazoa > Arthropoda > Arachnida > Scorpiones > Buthidae > Centruroides > Centruroides sculpturatus. The sequence continues at coordinate 885,359 of NW_019384869.1, forward strand.
AATTTTTTAATGTAGAATTACTTTAATATATAAAAAGTAATAATTTTACATTTAAAAATATATATTTACATCTAATTTTTTTTATAATTATACCTTTAAATCTCGATTAATTTATGCAAAAATCTAACTTAGATTTTATAGTTCGCGAATAGAGCGCAATTTATACATTTATTACGCTTTGGAATACTTAGAATTATAGGTTTATAAATTAAAAATTATATTAAAAATAAACAAAATTATTTACTAAATTTAAATTTTACATAATTTACAAGAGGATAGTATAAGAATAATTAGAAAAACTATAATTAGAGCTTAAATTGCGCCCTTGATAAAATATTCTATGGAAAAACTTCGCATTTTTCCATAGATTAGAGTATAAATATCTAAATTTTTTGGATAAAAATAAAAATTATATATTCTTTAGAGTTTCGAGACTTATACTGGGATTTAGAGACTAGAAAATGGGCTCTTATTTCTGCAAGTGTGTTGTATATTCATGATTTTAACAGAGGTAAACGAGATAATTTTTCGTAAGGTCTCAGGTGGGTTATTTTAGCAGGAACGGAAGCGGGTATCAATTTCATCCACGTGTTACACACTAATTTGGAGGTCATGACCTGCTAGTTGCAGTTAACAAGCGACTTTAGAGGGAAGCTTTAAAAAAAAATTCCGATTTTAATCGTTGAAATACTAAAACAGTGGATGCCGTTCGTGGATTTAAAGACGTATTCGACCCTTTAAAATTTGATCATTTTAATAAGAAAATTAAATTTAAAATGTGTTCTATTATTTAAATATAATTAATTATCGACTTATTAAATATTTTTATAAAGATAAAATTAATTTTAAAACAGAATAAGACCTATATCTTAACTTAAGTTTATGTTAATTTAATAGGTGAATGCTGATTAGAAAAGTTGTTTTAAAAACATTACGTATTCAGTTAGAATGTTTTAAAAGTTAACGAGAAAATTAACTTTATTTCCGGTCCTTAATGTGCTGTATAATAAAAGTGTACTGTTTATTAAAGCATGTTAGTTAGCGCATCTTTTATCAAAGTGCATCTATGACTCTCAGCAGGTATGATTGCTTCCACGTTCTTCATTAACATCTCATTTCCTTTTCTATATTGCCTATTACTCTTCAATTTCTACAAAGTGCAAATAATTACACTAGCCAATTCTCTACTTTAAATCCTACATTTTTTTATATATATAATTTTAACGATTTTTTAACAAGACTCTCATCACTTCTCCTTGGTATAAGTCGATTAACTTACTTTCAATTAAATTATTATTATGTTTAAATGCATAAAATAAATAAAAATTGTATTTAAAAAAACTAAATTTAAAGTTATTATGTATTTTTATATTCAAAAATAAATTTTTCTGCGAGTTTTTTAAAGAGAAAACTTTCAACATTTAATGAATTTTAGTGCAATTAAATTACTTTTTACGAGTTTACTTGTATTAAATTTACAAATAATAAAACCCGAAAGACTCGAACAATTAGCATAATATATAATAAATTGTATAGAATTATTAGAGTATGTAATCTTAGAAAGCGTAGGCCTTCGTATGTAGAATTAGTTGTATGCGATTTTTATTATTTAATAAGGGCATGAAAGAAATTTTATTGCATACTTATACATTCCTATGACATTAATATGATGTGAGAACAATCGTGTCTTATTGAATTATACAGTAAGCCATTTACATTACAATAGAAAAATTATCCAGAAGATAAAAGACAAACATTGCAATGTTAAATATTAGGACAAGTTTTGTGTTATGTTTATTATATAAAATAATATATATTTTTTAAATGCTTAGTTAACTTAGTTCATTTTTATAGGAGGATTAGTTCACATTCTTGTTACGTCGAGTGGAATAATTGACATTCCATCACTTTTATGATATGAATCAAGGATTTATATTCTCATAAATTAATTCTGTATCTGTTAATGTAGTTATAGAACATAATTAGTTTCTATATAAAGGCATGCATAATCAAATTATTGATTTTTTAAAGTAGTTTTTGGGTTGATAAAGTTGAATGAGTTGGAAGAAAATGGGACAATTTTTTGGATAAAAATTGAATTTTTTAATGAGCAGATGTTGGAAATGTGTCTATAATTAAACTCCTTGATCTCTTAGAAATGATATTAAAAGAGTTTAAGCTAGTTGTATAATGATACAGGTGCAAATTTATATAGAAAAATTAGTGTTACACCTGCATTCTTTCACCTGTTCCTTAATTGTTTATTTATATATATATTTTTTAAATTAAATACTTAAATATCAATTAAATATTTAATTTAATCATTCACAGAAGCTCCTCACGTTCAAATTTATATCATAGAATGGTTCAAACTTAATATATAAAATTTAAATGAATAATAATAATCATAATAAATTTGTTTATTTTAATCTTTAGATTATGAAATTTTATTAAAATATAAACCATTAAAATATTATTTTATTAATAAAAACATTTAAAAAATTGAACATTTTGAAGCACGATTTACAAATCGAATTTTGCATTTACGTTTTATTTTGTTTTAAAAATAAATTTATTAAATTTTAATATTTAAAGAAAAATTATATGAAAAATAATAAAATNGCTGATTTTGACAATGGTTACGTGTGACAAAGTCTCTATTTTATATTTTTTTTATAATTATTTGCGTCACTCGCATCCCACTACAGACCTTACAAAAATAGATTTTCGTGCTTAATATTTTTAAACTTTTTGGATAAATTATCAATTTAATAAGTATTTTTCGTATATTTTATAATCGTTAGTGTGTATTTTTGTTAGTTTTGTGACCGTTTCTGTGCGTTTTTAAGGGAATTTTTGACGTTGCAACGATTTTCTAGCCTATCTTTTAACGTTGCAAATGTTTTTCTTGGCACTAATGCTAAATGATAACCGATAAAAAAAAGAAATACATTACAAGTTACAAATATTTATAATGTCAATGGGGCAATAAGGATATGTTTACTTATTCATTTATTATACTATAGCGTGAGGCAGTCTTTTTTTTTCCTGTGTAGTTTAATGAGTAAAGTAGCCTACTGACACGAAGGATTTTGAACAAAATCCTTAGTGTTTAATTGTAAAAAGGATGAGAACTTACCTGGTATTCTATGAGGTAAGAATCTCGGATGCCGCGTCAACAACCAAGGATATAAGGGATAAGTTTCTCTGCCCAGCAGAAACGGTGACACAGGTTGAAGTTGGGGTGGACAAGAATTAAGTCCCACTTGGCCGGCATACTGCGTATCGGCATAAATTCCCGATCTGACTCCACACAAACTGTCCAGGTATGCAGCGGGAGTGTTGGAAACCACAGGGAAAGTCGGTACAGGAATCACAGGTTGTTCATTCCTACAATGCGTTGGCGACCTAACGTGAGCGGGTGGTGGACTCAGTGATTTAGTTTCATTTCTATTACATTCCCGTACGGGTGAAGTTTCGCCCGATTCTTTACCAACGATAGATTCAATAGAAAAACCCAATTTCGGTTTGGAGCATACAGGTAGAACTGGAATGGGTGCGAGAGGCATCATTCTGTAATGCGATGCCGACTGTTGCCGGCCCTGATGTGTGTGTGTGTTATTTCAGCTTCAGCTTCACTTCATCTTAGCTCAAGTCGATAATTATCCGACGTTTCTGGTATTTTGATAGGCTAATTACCGCACTAAGAATGTTATAGACGATAATGCAGACTCCCGATTGGACGAGCCAACTCTAAATGCGTTATACGAAACGTGCTATTTGCTGCGGAGCTGTGGTAATTGTCGCTAACTGAGAACAGAGAACGGAGCGTCACTGCTTGACTCCTATTGGTTGAATTCTGGTCAGGCTGGACCAGTTTGTGGCGTCACTCTCTCCTCTAGCCTATATACGAACAGAAGGTGAATGATACTCACACATAACACCATTTACACTATTGCAACTTCATTACTCTTAATTATTTCTGTACGGGCTTGCATATTTTTAGATAATAATTACTTTATGATAAGCTAAATTTTTATATTCTTTAAATATTTAATGTATTTCCTATCATTTATACTAATTAATAAATATTAATGATGATGTTATACACTCATATCTTCCTTGTAAACCTATGCTAAACCTATATATTTTAATTTATGCACATACTGCCATGATAAAGACAAATTTTTTCTTATTTTTATGAAATATCATTGACGAAATTCTTGTATAATTTCATATTTAAGAAAAAAAAAATCTATTATAATTTTAATTACAAATAACTTTTAAATACTTCAATTTAAAATAAATAAAAACTCTTAATTAAAATGACTTTTACTTTTAATTTTTCTTTTTATTATAATAAAAAATTCTTTATTATTATTATTTTTTTTTTAATTTTCATTTTTTTAAATAATTAAAACCATGATTAATTATTAAATAATTTTCATTATATTTTTTTCTGATTTCGTCATAAAAATTTTTTTAACTATAAGCCAATTAAAAAAAAATTATTTTATGTATTAGAAGTCTTATAATTAATTATACTAATTAGAAGTTTTAGTATTTATACGTTTATGTTTAATAAATATATTTATTTTTATTTGCTAGACAAATTTTAATCTATGAAAAATGAGCAAAAATACCAACAAAATAGGGAAAATTTTCTTGTATTTTTCTCAGGTTTTTTGCTTATTTTTCTCAGTTTTTTTACCCAGTTTTTATTCCTTTTTATTTTTTTTTCTTATATTTTTTTTCAATATATCTTTACTTAAATCTTCAAAAAATTATAATAAAAATTAATTTTAATTATAGTCTAATTATTTAAAATAATGTATTACTTCTTAATAGTCTTTTTAATTTTGATAAAAAATTTTTTGTATTTTTTTTGTACTTTATTTTAGTGTACTGTACAGTATAATACGCTACATACCAAAAGTCGGTTAACCATTATAAATACTAAATTATTGTCTTGTTTAACTAATTTATTACTCGAAAAAATTGTACAAAAATTTAAATTACAGTATACTTACAATAGCGAGTTGCTTGAAAAAAAAGAACACGGTTAACTGACTTTTGGGCCACCCCTATAGCTAAATAAATAAATAAGATTTAAGATAAAAAATAATAATTACTGATAGCTATTTATTATCAGTAATTGAATATAAATCTTGTTAGAGTATCGTGTAACTATCAATGTAGATACTAATCAACACTAAACGATACATTTCAAGTCTATAAAAATCAATTAATTTATTTAATTTATAGCTTTAAACTTAAAAAAGAAATATATAGGCCCTATATATGCATATAAATTTATAAAATATAATTTTCACTCAATTAAATTAATAATAAATTTAATGAAAAAATTGATTAAAAAAATATTATGTATTATGTAAAGAATTTATATTTTATAAGTCTACATTTAGATATTTATATTTATAATTTAAATATGTTACTTCTCTTTTTTTTTATGTATAGAAGAAGCAGCATGTTACTCCCTTATATATAGGGTAACATGTTAAATTTAAGAATTGTTACGTTATTAAACACGAAGAAAATTCCCCAATATTAAATAAAAGAGGATAAAGTAAAGAATTGCTTATAAGAGAATGTTATAGTCTTTGTATCGTGTATATTTTGTGTAATATTTTACACTCGACTCTAGAAAATTTTTTTTTGTGTTTGGGGGGTATTGACATGCCAATTCTAGATAGGTTGATGCCTCTCGGGAGAAGTACACATCATTTCAGATAGGTTAGTGTTTTGTTTTTCTCTCGCCAGACGGCGTTAAGAATACAAGCTGGGGGGTGATTTATTGCACGAGATTCTGTAGCGACCAATCGCGAGATCTTTTCTTAGTTAGCCTCTAAGCAGGGTATCGAATATCGTATTGTTTGTGTTGACGTGGATAGGGCTATGCTGAAATAGAAGTGTTGCCAATATCTCTTTAAATTATCACAATTTGTAAAGGGGGGATAATATTATATTTTATCCTTTCCAGAATTCGAATTTTTATCGTTTTATAAATGAATATATACGATAAGAAACTTACGAAATTATTTAATAAAATAATTTATTTGACGTTGATATATAAGAAATCTTTTTGATGACTTTACGTTTTAAAATCTTGTATAGTCATTGTTTCTATTTAACATATCTGATTATATTTAAATTAATGATCATTACTTCTTATTTAATGTTTTAAGAACTAAATATGTGTAAAATTATAATGTTAATATGTAAAAATTGATAAATTTAATATCATTTTGTTCGTATTTTTATTGTGTAACGTCGAAGCCGTAGGCAGGAGTAACGCATTTGAGACAGCATCCTCACTTACTGCACAAAGTAAGGCGTGTTCCAATTTGAAGGTAATTACTTAGATGTTAACTAATAGGTCGTAAAACGATCAGTTTTCAGGATTCCTTAAACTTAACTAAGAAGCCGCTGGTGTGAGATGGGAGGGGTGACCACACACGCTGTTCCCTAAACTCCTGCTGTTTCGGATAAGGATCCTTTAGAACAAAGACAAGAACCATGTTGAGTTTTTCTCTTCGAATTTTACATTTTACATTATATTGGCATTATAGTATGGTAAATTTTACAGTGATATTACCTTATTCCACCATTTTAAACCACTGTTTGAAGTGATGCCATTTGAAAAAAAATGAGGTTACGGGTTATTATTCAGGCGATTTCCTCAAATTATTTACGTTTTTTTTATATTAAAATAAATTTTATTATGTATTTATAAGATAATTTTTCAAATAATTTATATTTTAATTTGAGATTTCTTAGAAATATTCATTTAAAAAGTAAAAATATCATGCTCATTGGTGCGTGTTAGATCAGCAAAACTATTTACATTAAAACTGTTTACTATTATTTTTATTCGGAAAAAAAATGTATTTTAAATGAAACTTGTTTTCGTAAGAAAAATTAAATATATAATTTTTTTTTTACAAATTAAAATTTAATAAATCTCATATTAAAGAGTATATGCAAGGAAACGTCACAGACTAATGACGTAATTTTTATATCAGTAAATTCACGTGATATAATAGGATAAGTGTCCAACAAATGACACACGTAGGATTGTTGTAACCGGAAGTATTCGCCACCTGTTGGTGTGACAGGAAAACATTACACGCTTTGCCAACTGTACTCAACTGTGACATAGATCGTCTCGGTCACGTGATGGCAGCGGGTGATGTGAATGAAAGACGTGTGCTAAACCATCAACAACACAAGATGAAAACGTGATAACACATATCCTTACATTGTATCAGAATGAGCCCAAACTGTTTCAAAATATTTTGATAAGGAACTAAACCATCGATGTGTCAGCAACCAACCGATAGAGAAGTCAAACCCGGATAATCGATTAAAGATTATTTATTGTTTCGAATATTTCCATTAATTAAATAATTGTCGTTTTTTTAAAATTATAAATTAAATTTCAATCAGTTCACTAACATAAATTGATTTAAATTGTTCAAAAGTTCGACTTCTTTTTGTATCATTTCTGCAAAAATTTTATACAAATGTGTTAAATTTGTTTTTACAATTAAAATTAATTTTTTAATAGTAAAAGTTTATTAGCTCTCCAGTAAAATGTATAACAATTTTTTTAAAGTTTCTTCTATATTTTTAACGTTAAGTATTCAATTTTTATAATTACTTGAAACATTATTCAGTAAAACTAAACTAGGATAAAATTAGACATAATTTATTTTATTCGTAGATAAAAAGGAGACTATAATGAGAACCAAAACAGATATATAGGAGAAAGATCTAAAGGTTTCCTATGTAGATAGAGATTCCAAGAAGCTTTCTCTTCCTCCTTCATAGGAAAAGAAGCTTCATAGAACCTCTACCTACAGAGGACTTTTAAAATCTCCTCTGAGGAGGAGGAAGAGGAAGGAGATTTTAAGAGTCACTTCAATTGTTAAAATTACACCATATTCCTTATTTATGCTTATTAATACGTAGAAAGAATTTTGTATTTAGGAAAATCAACTAGAGTGAGTTACAAAAAGAAAATTTATTTGAAATAAATATAATAGTGGAATTTTTACAACTCCTTTGAAAGTTAAAAATATAATATTCTGGATAGTATATAGAAGATCTAAAACATTATATTTATCTTAATAATATCTTTCTTTGTGCTCTTAAAATAGAATAATTAATTATTACAATAAATTATTCTAGTTTTGAATAGAATAATTTTATTATTTTCTATAAAAGCCGTTGATAAATGTAGTTAACTGTAAACAAACAATTAAATACTTGAAAGTAATCGAAGTAAAAAAGATATGTAAATAATTATTAATATATTTTAAAGATTTTTACAACGAATTCTTCGCCCATTTGGTTCAAGTTATTGTAAGAAGGTAGCCTATTAGAACTGTCTGTCTGTATATAACTTAACAAATATACAGATAGACAGATGAAACAATAATATTAACTATTTTTAAACGCGTTAAAGGTCCTAAATATAGAATAATTAACGTTAATAACGAGGCGTAAGAATTTTATAATTAAAAATTCTTAAATTAAAAGCAAAAATCTTTATAAAAATATAGCCTATATTCTTAAATTAAACAATTCGCAATTAAAAGATAAATTAATTTAGTTTACAAAATTTAATTAAAACAAATTCTAATATAGAAAAATCTACAAAATTATTATTATATTTATATAATAAGCTTTATATACATTAAAAGTTTCGAAAACAAAATAGAAAAAAAAGGTTATATACATACATAACACCAGGTTATTTATTTATTTTAATTCATTTAAAGCTTATAGATCTAAAGCCTAACACCAGGTTAATTCTTGGAATTCGTTTAAATCCAACAAAATCACAGGAAAGAGAAAATCCGTAATGTAAATAAAACACAGTTTGTAATATTAAACAAAGGGTGGAAAATTTTTCAATAAACTCCTCATTATGATAGATAACTGTAGGGATTAAGGAGTTTAACGAAATGGGCTTGTTGCGTAAAGCTGTATCATCAAGCACAGCAGATAAGGGTTTCAAATTAAGGAACATCTAGTAAACATCCTAAAGCCTTTTCGCTCCCAGAAAACTTATATAAACACGTCGTATTTGTAATCATACACAAGCATACACACTATCTTCTCCCAATGTATAAACAGCAAGTCATTTCAATTCACAATATCTGGTTCGATCTTGGCTAATTTTATAAGCATTGTGTCAATATAGAGAGAGAAAGTGGGGAGATTTTGTTTTAAGTAATACAAAAGATTAAAAATTGGTTATCGAATCTTTTAAAGATTAATTTATCGTATAAAATTCTCTCTTTTTTTTAAAAATGGCGTATAGGACTAACCATTAAAATTTTACCGCATTATTTACAGATTGGTGTGCATCTTCTTTACACCGAAATGCTTTTTTAGAATTTAATTAATGTTTATATTTTAACTCTATAATTAATTTAGCGATAAATTGATATTTTATACAATAAATTATATAAATTCTTTTAAAAAGTGATGTATACACCATTAAATTTTTTCCTCGTTTTTTTTACAGATGGTGTGCACTGTTACTCCAAAATATTGTTTTTTAAGCCTTAATTAATGCTTATATTTTTAAATTTTTAAATGAATTTAACGATTAATGAACACTATAATTAAAAATTTAGACTAATATTATAATTTTTATACCATAAAAAGTTGTAAAATTATTTTTAATAAATGTATAACTTATAGTCTATATATATTCATGTGTGTGTGTGAATGTGTCTAAGTTTCTGCTTATAAAATAAGATTTAATATTATAATTTAAAGTTTTATAAGTTTTATAATATAGATCAATGTTTAGGTCAAAGTATAGCCTACTTATAGTTTAATAGTCCTTATTTCTAACTAGGGTTCTATGAATAACTTTTCCTGTAAACATAATTTAAATTAAATATATTTTAAAAATAATTTTAAGATTATATAAAACAAAAAAAATTTAAATTATTATGCCATAAAAATTTAATTATATTTCAGTCTATAAAATTGGAAAAGTAATGAAGAGTGGAACTGTTTACTTGGATTTAAGGATGTTGAAGCCTTAAGGTTTAACATAAAAGGCCTTTTCCCTCTACAAAATTACGTATAAATAAGTATATATTATAAATATTTCAAGCAAATTAGGATATTAAATTATATTTTATAATTTTTTAATAAGTATTTCATAAAAATTCTCAACAGTTTAACTATATGTGAACCTCCAAAGTTGAAGTGAAGAAGAATAGAAAAGTAGTATTTAATATATTAAAAATAAATAAATAAAAGCACGGTTATAACATAAATATATTAAGAAAATATAATCATTTATCTATTTTTATAAATATTTTATCAAAATTTAAATCTAAATTAAGTTTCTTTATTTGTCCTACCAGGAACTAACATTTAATTTATCATTTAATTACAATAAATATTATTTAGAATTGATTTAAACACTAAGCAATTAACTAAAATTACATCTATAGTTTAGGATTATACATTTAATTCTGTATAAGTTATATAAAAATAGGCACGTAATTAATTATATTTAACAAAAAAAAAAGAAAAAAAAAGAAAAATACGGTTATATATAGGTACATAAATCAAGTTAAATTTGTTACTTCCTTCAAGAACACAAATAAGTCTAAATGTCATACGAATACAATTATAAAATGCTAAAATTTTTACAGGTAAAATTATGCCTGTCAGTTAAATGTCGAGAAGCGAATAGCTAACTTTATCAAACAGTTCAAATACCTTGACCTTATCTGACATTCCCTTATATAATTGACAATTCATTAATATTATTACCCACAGCCTGTCACTAGATGTTGGAGCCGTTTATTTAATATATGACATTAAAATAGTTTGAAAAAAAAAGACTGATTTAAAATTAATTTTATTTAATTCCTTTTATTGTAATTCATAGAAAGATTAATGAATAGGATTTTACTGTTCAGAAGTGAAAAAAACAATTACAATAAATGTTCTAATTAAAAAAATTTCTAGAATTTTTCTTATTTTTATTTAATTTTAAAACATTTTTTAAAATATGTTTATTAAAATATGCTCAATAATTATCAAAATATAATCCTTACTATTGTTTTATTTACAACATGATAAATATAATACTTAAATCTATTTTTAATTTATAATATTTTATTTAATAAAAACATTTAATTATAATTTTAAATTATATTCTATACATCACATAAATAAAGATTTTATCATAAAAAAATAATAATAATAACCTTTCGATTAACATTAAAATCATATTTTAAAATTGATCAAAAGTCATCACCACACTTCACTAGAAAATAAATAAGCCTAGTCTTATAAAGAAAACAAATGTTTATTTAAATAAAATAGCATGATTTTTAGAAGAACTAACAAAAGAAAAAGGAAGATAAATCGAAGGTCTCGCTTTATCTTCTTCTTCTTTTTTTCTTTAGATTTTTTTTTTCTTTACACTTAAAACTACTGCAATCTAATATCAATCATTGCTTATCCTATTGTAGAGAATGTCAGTATCCAGCTGCTACATTAACATTTTTGAAGCCTTATATCAAAGCGGTGCAAATTCCACATCATTTTTTTTTACTTCTTCTTCTTCTTCTTCTTTCTAACTCAAAAAATAAATAAATTTGAATGAATTTTTGAAAACTTCCTTGCATACAAATTAAAATTTTTTTGCTAAAATGCGTTAAAATAAATATGTTCTATAGATATTTATTTAAAGAAATTAAATTTTTACCTTAAAAATTAAAGAAATTGCTTCAATTTTTGGGGAGGCTTTTAACATATATTTTCTTATATTATTTTATAAAATTAAT